>NC_053038.3:207717880-208020910 GCF_002575655.3 Aegilops tauschii subsp. strangulata
TGCACTTCACGTTCAGCTTTACAAGCAAGATGGAATAAACAAGTGATATTATTATACTCCTTATACTCTAGAATGGTTTGAATCTCTCTATTTAATCCACCCATAAAACGTGCAAGCACAGCTTCATTCTCCTCAACAATACCACATCTAATCATGCCAGTTTGTAATTCCTGATAATATTCCTCTACAGAATTTTTTCCTTGTCTTAAACGCTGCAATTTTTGAATTAATTCATGTTGATAATATGGTGGAACCCAACGAGTACGCATAGCAGTTTTCAAAGCAGCCCAAGTAGCTGGAACAGGATATAATCTACAATGTTCAGACCACCAAACACATGCAAAGCTAGTGAAAGCACAAACAGCAGCAGGAACACGTCTCTCCTCAGGATATTGTAAACATGTAAATCGTTGTTCAGTTTCTAACTCCCAAGTAAGATATATATCAGGAACATATCTACCCTCAAATGGTGGAATATTCAATTTCAGTTTAGGGAGATGGTCATGATCTCGTACCTGAGGGGGGGCCCTAACATTGCCATTATTTGCATGTGGACGACCTCGTGGTTGTGGTGCTGGTGGTTGCACGTAGTTCTGATTTTGATCAACCTCATTCTCGTATCTCCCGCATAATCATCCTCCGCATCAGTAGCAGGAGCCACAAAAGTATCAACAGCAGCACCAACAGTTTGGCCAGGCTGAAGAAGGACACGGCTCGCTCGGCGGAGGGCTGTTTCGCGACGTGGAGGTAGTAGTAGTTGTTGTTGTTGTTGCAGAGGTGCGGCAGGTGCAGCCGGTGGTGGAAGACGTGCAAGCAGTTCATTAAATATGTTATCGATCTTTGTTTCGAACGTCTTCTCAAGTTCAGTGATCTTCTCCATGGCCTCTTCAAAATTGTTCAGCACATCTTGCACCTGTTCAGTCATCATTTGCTAAAAGTTATCATGAAGCTCCTTGTTCATTAAGTTCTCCCAGTCAATCTCGTAGGCTTGTGATCCTGGCATGGTTAGCAGCAATAGAAACACACAAGAATATGATCTTACAGACTACTAACAAGTGGTGGTGGTGGTGGGTGTCACAAATCCGTCAAGCAAATCTCAAATTTTTACCAGTTCTTACCCAACAGCAGGCGGTGATCGGCAACCGTTGTAGTCAAAACTCTCAAAGCTTGGATAGAGCGATTACCAGGGAGAGTCAAATGCACGACGTAGATGTATGTGGAGCTGGGAAGGCTTATAATATGGTAGCAAAAAGGGTCAGCAATAATCAATTCAGAGATGCAAAGTTGAATAAATGCTCAACGACGATACTGTGCTGGTCCTAGGCTAGACCGTGCTAGAGACGCGAGCCTAGAACACTAACAAAATCACGGCGCTACATGTAAACAAGGGAAAAGCACACTCTGGAATTTTTTTTTGCTCTGTTTTTTTTTGGCGCTCTTCTTTTTTCTTTTTTTTGTGAAAAAACACTATAATGGTGAGTGTCTCAAAACTCTTCCCAGGTCAAACTGACAGGATGGACACAGAATTTTTTTGATTTTTTTTCAGAAATCAGGGCAGCGACGACGAAAAAGTGCGACAAAAAATCACTATGATGGCACGTGGCTCAAAAGACTCAAAAAAGCCTAAAAATAGGATAGGAAAAAATATTTTCGGTCGCCGAAATTTTGGCCTAAAAACTGCGCGGGGGTCTCCAGACTTTTTTTTCCGAGACCTACTCAGGCAAGGAAACACGAAACGGAAAAGAGATGGATCTCGAAAACAAACCTAATATGAAAAGAACTCGGATTGGTGGTGGATATATGGTGGTAGGATATGGCAGCGGTGGTGGTATATGGTAGCTGTGGTGGTATATGGATACGGATTGGTGGTGGTATATGGATACGGATTCAGAGCGGTGGTGGTAGCTGGCAGGGGCGATGATGATGGTGCGGCGGCGGCGTGACAACTTATGACCAGAACTCGAAACTCTAAAAGACTAGACTCTAAGACCAGCAACTTGACACGATGATGCAACCGCAAATTCAACAAAGCAAAAACCCTAAAAAGATTATGCAAAGGCTCGGATTGGTTCGGATATGATGAACTAACCCTAATTTTTTGTTTTTTTGTGGCATTTTTCGTGGACTGTAGGTATGAAGAACAGACTCGATCTAAACTACGAAAAACTATAAAATCTCACCGAGCAACCTGAAAATCTGATACCACTTGATAGAGGCAAAGGTGTCCCGATGTTTCGATGAGATGGTGGCAATCGTTTTCTGAGGGAGTCGACCTTGATGATCCGACTACGAACGTGCGAGACGTCGCGCCTTAGCAATCGCTAAACCAACTTCCGAGGGTTATTGACCACGCCGGAGCACGATCAACCTGACCACGAGGGTCTGTTTCCTACGAGTAAACGAAGAACAAGCAAGAAACTAAGATTGCAATCTGGATATTGCGAATATAAGAGGAAAGATTTATTAATGAAGGTGGGGTTCTGTGACGTCTTGGTCTGGTCGTTGAACACAAACGAAGTACGCGAAGTTGTAACTATGGCGAACTTTTGATCTAAACAAAACCCAAATTCTAAACGATGCCCTGGGGCTGTATATATGGAGGAAGAGGGGGGAATTTCGTGGCCCTTGGAGAAGGGGTCCGAAACCCACCCTAACTCTTGTTTCCCCACACATACGGACTCTAAACACAACCTATATTGAAGTATTTCGAAATTACATGGGTCTGGCCTAAAAATAAGGTGACGCAGCACCTAGAATAGCCTCTGGACGAAAATTATGAAACGGCATCTTGTATATTTCGTCCAAGGCTTCATGCACTCATTATGGTGTTTTCAAAGTCCTGAAATCATCACTTGAAACTCTGTTCTTGTCTCCCTTACGCATGCTATCAACTCCATGCTTGTTCTTGCTCCAATGTTCATCCTTCTCCAAGCTAGGCCCTTCATTTGTAAGCAAAACAAATGTATTCAATTTAGGCAGCATCATATTCTCATGAACATTAGAATCATTACCAAGAAACGAAAGTACCTGGTAATTTAATTGGCGTGCACGAGCTCTAGTAATCGGTCCAATATGTATAGTAGCAGGGGTTATGGGTGTAACAATGGTATTGATGTCCTCATCAAACAGCCTAAGGATAAGCCATGCATGGATGCTATAAATTACATGGATGATCAAATGGTGAAAGCAATTGTAGAGGAGCAATATAGGAACATGTGTCCATCTTCTCCTAGGATGTTAGATAAACTTTTGTAATGTCATTCCCTTGGCCACTAAGTGATATAAGTATCCTCCCTCACACCCCACATGCTGACCGAAGCATTCTCAAACACATTATTGCTAGATGTACATTATAAGCACACTGCCTTTCGGTAAGATCTGAGGCGATGTGAAAACAGATCATTTTATTGCCCTTTTCAGCTTGATTGTATAAAAACTTGTAAAACATTAATGACTTTTTCACTAGCGTTTTGCAGCAATAAAATGGTAGTGGTAGTGTAGAAGAGAGACATACAGAGTATATCAGGTTTTATTTTCTAAACTTGAAAGAATAATTTATAATGAAGAATAGAAATTCATACAAATGCCTCAATTTTTAGAACTTCCTCAGAATGAGAGCAGCAGGACGCTTTATTTTTCTTGCATTTGCCGTAGAAAAATTCTTAAATATAGAGCTAAAGCTAGAATTTTGACTTCTAAAATCTGAAAATGACAAGTGATTGAGCACACATGACATACTGAACGATTAGATCATCCATCATATACTCAACGCATCGCAAGAGAATGAAAAAGAACACTTGTAACTTATCACATCTATGTCATGATGGATGAGAGATGCGTTTATCAGAAATATAAGTATTTCTGATAATGTGCTGTCACAGGGTATGTAGCATGCCATATTTTCGATGTTTGTCGATTCACAGCCTGCACACATATATGCAGATTGATTTATGTAACAAAAAATTTAGGCAGAGAAATACCATACAAACAGTAACAAAATCACATTAGAAATAAATAGAGTATATAATTTCAGAAGAAAAAAATGTTTGCAGTAGCTTTTTCAAATTAAATTAGCAAAAAAAAGAAACAGTGATCAGTCGACTGTACATGTGTTAACTGAATGCCATCTTGCAATAGTGACTTCCTGTAACTCTCACTTGCAAAACTCTACATGTTGAAACCATACAACACGATAGTTATGTACTGATTTTAGCAAATAAAGCTATTCTATTACATCGGATGAATCTCCATAATAAAATTTACCATAACCAGATTCTCCATGAATAATTCAGTTCACTTGTCAAGAGAAAGTAAAAAACTAAATATGTAAAGTATGATTGGAAGATAATAAGAAAAGGGAGCATTAAATATCCCAGGACCAAACTTGCAAGATTTTCAACTTGAAAGCAAACATACCACTTTCAATACCAACTAAAGTACTCTTGATTCCCTATTCAGTTTAGGTTAGCCATCAGACCAACCCAAACTGGTGAAGATACAGCAAACCAGAACATAGCCTCTTAAATTATTTGTTATAAGGTTGTGATTCCATGATGTTATATAGTGTGTGATATAAAATGCTTCTTCGTCATACTCTGAACCCTTGGAAGCCTGATCGTGGCATTGAAAAATTGTTTAGAACTAACAATATTGTTACCAAAGGAAAAACGACCTAGAAGTCCATAAAATTCCTGTTTATTGGTTTACGTTGAATCAGAGAAGGTTTCAGGTTATGTAAATTCGTATCACAACTGTTTATTCATGAATTTTCGATCTTGGAAAACCGATATGCCATGTTCATCTCGGACTTGCACAAAGGTTGTTAGACAGAGGTCTCAAATGTTATTTAATTCCTATGACTTCAACACTCTAAATTTGCTTACACATCCAATGAACTTGCAACAAAATCTAGCATGATAGAAGGACAAACAATACATCAATGATTTGGACTGTGATACTTGAGATAAATTATATGAGTATTTGATCTATAGCAGATTATTGAAGGATGCAAAGTTTTACTTGCCTGTGAGTGGGCAAGGAGCGAATGGTGAGGAGGTTGAATGGCGTCGCGGTAGCAAATTGTTGCAGCGCCAGGCCGCAACTATATTACTTGTGGGAGCCTCGCAGACAGAGGCGGGCACCTGATCCGCTTCAAACAACGGCGTACAACTCCTTTGATAAATTAACCACAGTGAGATAAAGTCATGTACTGGATATTTACATGATGGATTGATGCTAGGTCAGAACTTGGAAATTGAGCCTCAATGGTTGGAGAGGAACACTGTCAGGAGAGTTGGACATGCTTGGTTAGATCGTAGCTACTAAATAAACCATCATCAAATAAAATCATGTACTGGAATATACATGTTGGATTTCTAAATTTGAAAACTGAGTTTCAAAGGTTGGAAATGAACACAAGGACAGCTGGACACACTTGATTGGATCATACCTACTAATCAACCACCATTGAATAAAAATCATGGTTCTGGTCTTCTCCTTTTATTTCAGATTAACGTGGGGATGCTTTGGAGTGGGTAATCGTCATAGATATGGAGATAAACAAAAAAGTGTGCAACTGATACCAATTTACAGAATGTTTGTAAAGTATCCAATATGACAAATAACTGCAGGGACCTGCAAATAATTAAAGTTAATAAAAGTTATCTACATATAAGTTGTAATTTTATTTTATAATTGAAGTCTTGATTTAATCAGACAAACTACAATGTCCCTAACACTCTGCTTGAACTACATTAATTATGATTTATGAATGAACGAAGATCAATTCCTATTGTGTAGCCGTGAAAAAACATCTCTACTTTTGTAGTGCTCTAGCTCTAGAAAAGCAGTCCATCATTGTTGTACTGATTCTCGTCAGTAACAGCAAAAGCTAATCCCAACCGAAGAGTATAATATAGTTGCCTGAAACCTGCTAGTACACATCCCCAAATCAACCGTAGCACACCAGTCCCAACTCCCAAGTACTGATCCAATTTCTTGCTGATTAATCAAGCAACCCTGATCTCTCTGAAAGATCCTAATCAACCAGCACACTAGTCCGCTGATTTAGTTTCTCTGTGATAAATCAAGCAATCCTAATCTCTCTGAAAAATCCTCAGTTAACCTGTTCTCCTTCCTTCCCAGCCATGGCCAAGACTATACTCCTCCTCCTTTCATTGGAGGAACTTTCTCAGCTATGTCATTTATCTACAATCAGAAAAATCAAGGTAAATAATACAGATTTATTTTCTTCAACAGATAGTATAACATGGAACAATCAGATGGACATCAGTTGAGGTGGAGGGCAGTGCAGAGGGGACGACGAGGTTGCCGGCAAAATGCAACGTGGTGGCTCTGGTCAAGCAGCAAGCGTGAGCCCTCCCGGGCGGCGCATAGCGAGGAGCTCGGGCGCGCGAAGGAGAGGAGGAGCTGAGGTGGGCGGCGCCGGATCGGGTAGAGGAGGTGGAAGGCGCGCGGATCCGGGAGGGAGGCGCCGGATCTGGCCGGTGGAGGTCCCGTTGCGGCGTTCGAACCTCCAAGGTGAGCTCGAGGACTGGGCATGCATGGCGCTAGCGCTGAGCTCCTGGAGAGGAGAGACAAGGAGATTAGAGAGACAGAGGAAAGAGAAAAGGCAGGGGAGCGGCGGCGTGACCTGGGTGGTCGCCGGCGGCGGCGGCGGCCGTCGGGCGACGCGCGAGGGAGGCCGGGGAGGAGGCGCACACGCGAGGGAGGCCAGGGAGGAAGCGCACGGGAGGAGGAGCTCGGGGTCGGGCGCTGGTGGTGGCGGCGGCGGCAGTCGGGCCTGGGCGGGCCGGATCTGGGCTCGAAACGTTTTATCACTTTAAAAAGGATCGCGGGTTGAATACCGAAAATCACAGGGACGTTTCTGCAAAATTGGCAACGTACGGAAAACGCACCAGGTCGGGACGGACGAACCTGCTATTGTTATATTACGATTTTAAATATACAAATCGTAAAAACGTATTAGGTGGAAGTGTATTGTGACGGTGAACCCACGGAGTCAATCCGTGCTTTATAAGATCGACTTTGTCGGGTTCACCGTCAGAATACGCTTTCTTCTCATGTCATAATACGCTTTTATAATCTTTCCCTAATAATAAAGCACGGATTGAGCTTTTTTTACATAAAGGTCCCTGTGCTTTTTAGTATTTGACCCATAGTCCATGGATAAGTGAAAAACGATTCGTCCACGCAGTCTTATTTTCCACCCGCGCCGCACAAGGATGGATAAGGCGAAGGGGGCGACAGATGCTGATGCGGGGGGGAGAGAGTGGGAGGAGCGCGCATACACAGGAGGCGGGAGGCGGGGCAGGGAGGAGGAAGACAGCTGCGACGGCGCCCAGTGCCGCGGGGCCGGCGGCGAGGAGAGCTCCGGGGTCACCGGATCGAGCGTCGCCGGGGAGGGGGACACTCCATGGCGGCGGTGCTTGGGGCTCCGACGAGCGGAGGCGAGCGGCGACAGGAGGCGACAGGAGAAGCTCCGCGGCGACGCCCTGAAGGCCATCAGCCATGGTCGTTGTGGTTCCGCGTGCACCCGCGAGCGGCTGCACGCTGGGGGGAGGCGGAGCTCGACGCAGCGCGCGAACCTAGCCTTGGTGCGACGGCGGCGCGGCTGCTGTCCTCCCGTCCAACCCGCAGCACGTCGAGCCTCACTGGAGTTCCTCCATGATGCCGGTAGGAAGTCCCTATCCCGCAGTCTCTCTCTGCTTCCTTCCCATGTTCCCTCTCTGAATCTCTCTCTCCTTCCTTTTTTCAGTAAGCAGCTGCCACTGCCCTCCATGGAGCCCCGACGCCTCCGCCATGAACCCATCCATCCCTCCTGTGCGCGCTTCCCTGCAACTCCAGACGCCGCCCGCAGCTCTCTGCATCGAGCAGCGGCAGTTCGGGCAGAGGACGACGCCTCTGCCTCGACCGCTCGCCCCCTCTGCTTCGCGCTGGACTGCCAAGCCCCTCCCGTCCTCATCCCCGTGCAGCTGCACACTCTCGCCTGCCCCAACGGCGAGCTCCGCCTCCTGCGTGCGGTCGCCGCCTCCGTCAACCTCCACCACCTGCTGCAAGTTGGTGCCCAGGGTGTCGCAAGCTGCCAGCGGCGGCAGAGTTGCTACTCCCGTGTCGTGATTGGACTCCGTGTTCTTCTCCAACAGCAAATACGTGTTCTTCTCCAACACCAATCAATGGATTTCCCGAGCCGGATTTGAGTTGCCTACTATAAGAAGGAAGGGTCCTCAGACCAAAAGCTCCATCAAATCAAATCAAATCCCGTCGAAATTGCAAGTTTCGTCGAAACGTCCAATGTCGCCGCCGAGTTCGCCGGAGGAAGAAACGCCGAGTTCGCCGAAGGAACAAGAACGTCCGTCCAACCGTCCAATGTCGTTTTCGGCGGTTACACCAGAGGTATATATCCCCTTGATATTCATTTGATGCAATTCCCTGTTTTAGATGTTGTTTCTGTCCCATGCCTCTGACTATGCTAGCAGCTTATTTTTTCTTCTTTTTATTAGATATTCAGTTATATGGGCAAGGCATGTGAATGAATTCGTGTTGAGCCTCTAAGTTGTGATTCTTTCAATGCCCTTTTCCTAAATATTTGTCGAGGGCACACTAAATATTCAGGCTATACCTGTTTATGGCGTAATAAGCAATGATGGATCATATTTATTATCCATAATAAGAAATGATGGATCATGTTTATTATCCAAATTCTACTCTATTTTCTTTTTAGTGGAAAAATTTGCATTACTATGCCCTGATCTTCCTCCTAGCCAAATTTATGATTGTATTATATTGTATCTGTCAACTTCGCAGCAGTCGTTTCCTTTGACCTCACCGCCATCATCTCCGCCGACTTCGCCGCAAGACAATCTGCCATCGCCTCCGCTGACTTTGCTGGAAGACCATCAACTGTCGCCTAGACCTACTTTGGTTCAGGTACTTTTGAAGCATCTGATGGGACTCATATGTTTGTCAAATCATCAGTGTACTGTAGCAAATATAGCTGTTGCCGACAGTAGACTATATTTCATTGACAATCAACACATCATGCACTCCTACATAGATGGATTCTGTTTGTACTTGACAGAAGCAGAGTAAATTCGTAAGGACATAGGTGACCAGAACAAAAGTAGTTCACAAATAAGTGATGGATGGGTCTCAATTATTTTCAAGAGGGCATTATGTTTACGAAAAATTGCTGCTCACTGTATTTTAACAACTAGAAAAATGCAGTTCTATTTGAGAAAGTAAATGTAGGATTTTTTTAGGTTCTGCGCTGAGTCTGCGGGTCTCACAAAGATGTAGGATAAATAAAATGTCAATAAAATGGTGCTCCTGAATTTGTGGTTTAGATATGTGCAGCAGGTTACTATTCGACTGAACCTGTCAACTCTCCAAGTGATTTTCTATGCCCTTTTCCTAAATATGATTCGCAAATGATTCTTTCTATGCCCTTTTTCTAAATATTTGACGAGTGCACACTAAATATTCAGGCTATACCTGTTTATGGCGTAATAAGCAATGATGGATCCTGTTTATTATCCATAATAAGAAATGATGGATCATGTTTATTATCCAAATTCTACTCTATTCTCTTTTTGGCCTCCCAGTGGGTCAATGTTATGATAAGCATTCTCCTTGCGGTAATGAGCCATTTTAATGACACTATGCTATGCTATTTAAGGCTCAAGCAAGGGAAATCTTGACTGGACTATCATGGCCACAGAAATCATATGTGGAGAGTGCTATTTTCATCTTCATATTTTAATCTCACCAATGCAACATAGCTCAGTTCTTATCAGAACAATTGAAAGAATGATGAATACAGCCTTTTTAGTTGATGGCACTGTTTGTATTATTTCTGTTAACACTGAAGTGTGGCATCTCTTTGATGGTTTAGTAGAATTAAGTGTCTGCTGTCACTTGATGTTCAGAATTGCCCTGCCATTCATGCAATAAATAAAAAAGTGATTTGGCCTGGTTTTCATGTCTCTGATGTGTATGCACGTGCAGGTGCCAAAGGCATCCAATCCAACTCAGGTGGATGCCAAGGAGGTTCATTTCTTTGCCGCATCACAAGAAAAACAATTTGAAACAGAGAACTGTACTGAACCTTCTAATTATTGTATGAACTTGCTTCACTTAATTTGAACGGCATATTTTTCAGTAGAATTAAGTGCCGGGTGCCACTTGAGAGAATAAAAGAATGATCAGCTATTTTTTTCACAGTTATGATTTAGTCAACATTGATGTCCGTCTGCAAAAAGCTTATTCTGATTTGGAGTTGATTTTTTTTCAGGCCCTTAAGGTGAGTGATGAACATCCGTTGAGCCGTCCAATGTTGCCTTTGGCAACTACACCAGAGGTATGAATCCCCTTCATATTAGTTTGCATATGTGAGCCCTGGTACATGTACAATGCGTCTATTACTGCGACACTTTTCTCCATATATACCTTGTAATACTTTGTTTTATCTAATAGAAGCTGGGTGTTTTCCCTTCTGTCAGGGAAAAAAATAGAAGAACATAGATCACCAATGCAACATAGCTCAGTTCTTATCAGAACAATTGAGAGAATGATGAATATAGCCTTTTTAGTTGATGGCACTGTTTGTATTATTTCTGTTAACACTGAAGTGTGGCATCTCTTTGATGGTTTAGTAGAATTAAGTGTCTGCTGTCACTTGATGTTCAGAATTGCCCTGCCATTCATGCAATAAATAAAAAAGTGATTTGGCCTGGTTTTCATGTCTTTGATGTGTATGCACGTGCAGGTGCCAAAGGCATCCAATCCAACTCAGGTGGAGGCCAAGGAGGTTCAGCTCTCGGACATTGCACCAATAATGCTGGATGATACCGACGTGAAGACTGTACGTTTCATATATTCAGACTGGGAGCTATGGTGTACTACCTCTGTTTCAACTGATCTAACGGTTGGAGGTTTACATTTTATTTTTGTTCTGACTGCAGAAAATAGATGACATCGCTGAACTGGACATTGCAGAGGATTTTGATAACCGGCCTTCCAAAAAGGCAAAAATTTCTGAATCACGTGTACTGGAACCATCACCTATGTCACCAACTATGAAAACATCTTCTCCAGGTTCAGAGTGTTTTGAATCGTTTGTGCCGGAATCAGATAATCAGATGAATCATGATACACTACCATCACCTCCATCCCCATCTAGCTCGACAATATCTCCTGTTTTCCCATTGCATGATATTAAGGAACCAAATTCACATAAAGAGATCAAAGTTGATGAGACATATGATTATCTCCCACAAGGTATTTGCTTGATTTATCACGTGTGCTTTCGTATACAATATATTCTTAAATTATTTGATTTTCTGCAGACTATACATTGACCGACCATGATCTATGTGCTCATATAGCAATAGAATCATCTTTGAGAAAACAATTGCTGGTTCAGATAGATGGAAGTTCTGTCTTGCAACATCAATTGATGTGCCTGCTAGATGAGAAAGAGTGGGTAAATGATGATGTAAGTACCCTTACTCAAACAGTAAAGAGTTTCTAATCACTAATATCAATTAGTAATGTATTTTTTAATTCTTAATTATAGGTGATCAATGCATATATATGTTGTATAAAGGACCAAATACATCTCCAGAATGATAATAAAGTATATTTTGAGAGTCCATTTGTTACCTCACTATTTAAACGAGATGGCACCATTGGAATACAAGAAGGTAGTGCCTTCATGACAGAGATTGTCCTCGAATATATGCAGCATGACATGGTAATCTCCATATTCATAATTTACATGTTCTAGGTTTCATGCATTTTCATTTACTATTTTCCTAATTATCTTTATTACAGATTAAACTTCCAATAAATGCCAATAACACACATTGGTATTTAGCTGTTGTGAATACAAAAAAATGTGAGGTTCAAGTTCTAGACTCATTGTGCTGGAATTCTGACAGAGATGATCTTGCTAATACGGTTAGTTACAACACGATTTTTAATATACTTAGATAATGTGTATCATTTCTTCTTACCACTATTTTATTTTTAGCTACGAGGAATACAATTTCATTTGGACCTTCTTAAAAGTCAAAAGTTGGTAAGCGACGATTGGAAAGACGTTGATCTTACTGAATGGAAGATCACAGAACAATTACAAAAGGCAATTCAAAAAGATAGTTCTTCATGTGGTTTATTTATGGTTAAATTTATGGAATATTTCACCGGATGTGCATTATCCTACCCAATTACACAGGTATATATCTTTTTTTAATAAAAAGTATGTTACTTTTACAAAAAGTACTTTTTAAATATACTAATAATTGTTCGTGTTGCACAGGAAATGATTACTTCTTTTAGGTTTAAGTTAGCCAGCATACTATTATGTTGGAAAACAAACACTGCAGCAATGACTACAATCGTTGAAGAAAGTGACGGTGACAGCAAGGGAGATCCTGATGATGTTCAAATATTGGAAAGTTTAGATGATATAGAAAAAACAAAAACAAAAATCCCATTATCTGTTGAAAATAAATACAGATCATTAATATCAATTCTTTCTAATATGACCTTACATGAGTTAACAGCTGGACTCTGTAGCTTCATTAAATCAATTAATTACACCGAGATTTTAGAGTAAGTCATTTTAAATTAGTATTGCAATTGTATAGTATCTGAATTGTTTTATTAATGGTTTATTTTCTTAATTTGTATCATTATCAGGAAAGTATGGATCCGAAGTTCAAAACCATATCCAATTAGCTTGTCTCCCAGAAAACTACAAGGATTGCTAAAGGATGATTTACCCATGGACCGTGATTGCTTTAATTTGATCGTACGGAAGATTATGTTGGATGACATCCAAACATCACAAAAAACAAAGCAACTGATAGCAAAGCATTATCTCGACATGAAATTTTGGGTATGTTTTTATATTCGTTATATTCTTTTTTATATTCTAATTTTTTATCATCTTTCTAACCAATAATTTTATATACTAGATGACTACTGATTTTGGAAGGCACCCAGATTTTCGTAAAAAGTTAGATGTGGAGCAACTAGCAAATTCTGTTCGTAGTTGGCCTGGTATCAAATATAATGTTTCAACATGCAAATCGGTAAGAGCACTTTTGTATACTTTAGAGCAATTTTTTATTGCATCTAATATGTAGCCTATTTCAGATCCATATTCCAGTACAATGCATTGATGAATTCATTCTATTCACATTGGATCAAGATACCAGAACAGTGTACATTTTGGACCCTACTCCTATTAATCCAATGTACCGATACAACCCACTCGCAAAATATGTGAAAAAAATTATATGGATTTCCGAACATTTACCGAAAGCAATGTCAAAAGCATGCTCTGGGTCTAGATGGAACGATGATATTCTCTTATGGCATCATAGAATCCTAGATGATATTCCAGTTTACAACAGGTATTTTTCAGGAGATGAATACTAGATACTGATTATTTGTTGATTTGGGTATGTAGACAATATTAATAAAGTATATTTATATTCTTATATAAGGGAATTGTCTGGTTATCTTGTTCCCCTATTCATGTCCGCATGGGAAGACGAAAGACCACATTTGCCATTTTTAAAGGTAAATATTGCAACCGTATAGATATTTGCTTTTATGATTATTATACATGTGATGCTGATGACATTCTTTTACAAAAAAAATGAATGAATAGGATGGATATGAACTCAGAAAACTAATTTTGGGCCAACTACTAACATTCAAGGACAATGAATGTGAAGATAACATGCCTGCTGGTGTACTGGACTTCATCAATTGTATTAGGAAAATCCAAAGTTAAACGGGTATGTCAAATAGTATCAATTCATCTCGAAATGTCAAATGACTCAAATATCTTATTCCAATATGCTAACCTTGTTTTCCTACCAATATGCTTGTGTAGGGAGCTCAATCAGTGGAAGGTAATTTGTCAGAGAGATTTCTTGCAGCCAACAGTTAATAGACAATGAGCAGGGAGACGATGAACATGTAGAGATGGATTTTTTTCCTTTGAGAAATTAATAGTAGATTTTGGTTTCTACTTAAGATATCCCTTACATATATGTAGAAAACTTTTGGAGCTTGCCAGGATATACATTTTTGGGGGTTGCCAATTATAAGAGATGACGGATTGCTTCAAAATTATAAGAGGCCGAGCTCCACGGAGGCCTTTATTTGAAAACTTCTAAATCCAAACTTTTTAGTTTCAAAAAATTCTGAAAATAAATACACATATACGTAGATACATAATGCACATGTAACTTCTAAATCCAAACTTTTTAGTTTCAAAAAATTCTGAAAATAAATACACATATACCTAGATACATAATGTACATCTGTGCAAATTTTCAGGTCGAAATACATTAAAATGTGAGCTACACAAAAAAGACAAATCTATATGTACTGTACCAAAAAAATTGCTTTGTATTTCCCTCTAACGTCACTGTAGAGTGTACGTACATGTATGGTGTTGATGAAAAAATTAACGTTTGGATTGGTATATTTACTTAATTCTCAAGAGCTAAACGAGAATATATTCATAAAACACGTAATTTAAACAGGCTACAGAGTTTAGCAGGCTTGACCTAACTTTGGCTAGAGAAAAAAAAACACATAATTTTGGTTCAAATCCTGAGTCTTCAGTCACACAGGAAAAAAAATCAACTAATGACTTTTATTGAGTTGAACTTTGCCAGGAGCATTTTTTCGAAAATCTATTTCCTTTTTTCTATTATATTTTCCACTGAGACAGAGATCCTTGAATGAAAGTTCCACTGAGACAGAGATCCTTAAATATATATGTTTCATGGTCTGTTCAACTTGCTTTGTATTTCCCTCTAACGTCACTGTAGAGTGTACGTACATGTATGGTGTTGATGAAAAAACAACGTTTTGGATTAGTATATTTACTTAATTCTCAATAGCTAAACAATAATATATTCATAAAAACACGTAATAGGGTTAAGTGCTTTGCACGGACATTTTTCCCGTGTTTTCACGTAATTCGTGTTTCATGTGTCAATTGCACGGACATTGTGTTGTCTATGTATCCACACATGTATCTGAGTTTCCTATCAATACAATTTTAGCATGGATAATAAACGATTATCATGAACAAGGAAATATAATAATAACCAATTTATTATTGCCTCTAGGGCATATTTCCAACACACTCACCGGCGGCATATCTTCTGTTTTTCTCATATATCATCCATCCATCCATCTTCCTTCTTTTGATATTTCAAATCAGGATCATCTGCTTCCTCAGTTTCAACTTCTTTGCCCATCCTTTCCTATTGATCCAGCCGGTTTATTGATTTCAACTCGCAGCAGTATTTAAATTGGTTTATTTGAATGTAGGGGAGCAAGGTGGGATTATATAGTAGATAGATGTTATAGCTTCTGTTGGGACGCCCCCTTCTGCCTGCGCGTGGTCTATTATTTGCAACGGGAGAAGAAAACATATCACAGCCGCTGCTTTGCAACGGGAGAAGAAAACATATCACAACCGCTAGCGGCCAACCACAACACCTCGACGAGATGTCCTGAAACAATGGCTTCGTTGAGATCAACAAAAGACTCTATTGCCATGACATGTAAATGTCTGTATTTTGGCGACAATGATTTATTATGCACTCGTATGTACCGGGTTCAATAGCGGCTACTGTCAATTTATCATGTATTTACTTTATTATTACGTAAAGATTGGACGTGCAAGCATATATGTTTTTGTGGTGTGTGTCCCAAATTGTGTATATATATATGTTAATCTAACATCTATGTGTAGTGTTCGTTTCCTTTTCATTACAGAGTCAAATTGAACCTTAAATCAAAAATATATAGTACAGTTTCAAAAGCGTGCATAATTTATAGAACAAACACTTTTTTTTTGGGTGAGCTAAACCGTCCGTGTGACAGACTGGGAGATCCCCCTGCACGAATCTCGTCGTCAGCTGTTCCTTGGTTTCCTCCTCCTTGGGCCTTTGTAAATCTTGATTATTTGCTCCTTCGTGTTTTCTTTCGTTGAGGATCCCTCTGCTTGTGGATTTCGAGGCGGCTTGTTTTCAGGCAACTCAAGGACGTATATGAATTGGTGTGATCAGATACAGATAAGCAAGGTGGGACTATTAATTTATTTGGAGAACGGATCTTCGTTCAGCGTAAGGGACGGGATGGTTGGTTGTGATTTCGATTTTCCGCGGTTCTAAGGTTCACGTGGCCCGTGGCCCAGGCCCAAAAAAATTAAACGTGGTTTTTCTCCTCGCATTGTACTGTAGCTGGGCCAACGGACACCTGTTTGCAGACCCAAGTCTAGGAGCCAAACGTACGAGCAGGAGCCTGTTTGCAGACCCAAGTCTAGGAGCCAAACGTACGAGCAGGAGCAGGTTAGAATAGTACCACCTCTCAAATTAGTACCACCTCGTTTATATTAGATTTTGTCCATACAAATTGTAAAAGCGTATTATAACATGAGAAGAAAGCGTATTGTGACAGTGAACCCGACAAAGTCGATCCGTGCTTTATTATTAGGGAGACTAGCAAAAGGGCCCGTGCGTTGCACCGGGAGAAAAAAATCCATAATCTCCAATGGCCATGACTATATTTTGTTGCATCACCGAGATCCACTATCACTCTCAATTTCATGAAATCATGGACATTTTTTAAAACTCGTGCACATACCTACAATCGAGAACAATTTTCAAATCCATGAACATTTTTACAAATTTTTCAATATTTTCTAAAATAAAGAACATTATCTAAATTCATGAAAGTTTTATACAATTTGCAAACATTTTTTTAAAATAGTAAATATTTTTCAAACAATTTTTTGAATCGGCGAACATTTCTAGAAATGACGAATATTTTTTTGGAAATTGGTGGCACACTTTTTGAAATCCACGTACATTTTCTTATCTAGCAAAAGTGCCCGTGCATTGCAAGGGGTGAAAAAAATCATGAACATTTTGTTGCATCAGCGAGATACATTATCACTCTCATTTTCATGAAATCGTGAACAATTTTTTACAATCATGAACTTTTTAAAACTCGTGAACATATCTGACATCATGAAAAGTTCATAATTTGTGAACATTCTTACATTTTTTGAACATTTTCTAAAATCAAGAACATTTCATACTATTTGCAAACATTTTTCTTAATTGTGAACATTTTAAAATATTTTTTCTTGAATAGGCGAACATTTCTAGAATCGAAGAACGTTCTTTTGGAATTGTTTGGTGGAACAATTTTTGAAATTCACGGACATTTTTTTGATTTAACAAACTTTTTGAAAATGCATTGTCATTTTTTGAATCAGCAAACATTTTATCAATCAATAAACTATTTTGTAAATTATGAATAGTTATTGTAAATTATGAACACATGGTAATTTTTTTGAACTGGCAAAATTTTGTTCAATTTCATTAATATTTTGAATACATGAACTTTTTAAAAAACGTGAACATTTTTTGATTTCTCGAACATCTATTTTTAAATTGTAAATATTTTGAGTATCCGAACATTTTTTTAAGATCACATTTTCTAAGTCCACAAACATTTATTAAACATTGTATTTCAAAATTCTCATTTTTTTCATTTTCGATTTTTTTTAATTACCAAATTATTTAAATTAGAAAAAACAAAGACGGAAAAGAAAAGTGAACATAAAATACGAAAACTAAAAAACAGGCCACCCGGACATGGGCCAGCCCAAACAGGCGCTGTTTGTTCTCCCAGCGCGCACAAAGCGCAATATAAAAGGTTTTTACTGGGCCGGCCCATGGAGAGACTCCCCTTTGTGAAACATTTTTATTATTTATAGATGACATCGGTGGGTAATATTTTGCAACTTTTGGAGCAATTTCATTGACGACGACCAGAAGCACTCAGTGCTTTATTATTAAAAGAATGTGCCTGTGCGTTGCTGCGGGTCGTTGTCAACCATGCAAGTAGATGGTCAAGAAGCCACACTCTCACTCAAGCGACGCCTCCTCCAGCTACTACACTCAGGTGGAAGAAATGTGGTTGGATAGGGAGTGCTCGGAGAAGCTTGAACGAGTGCATTTTTTATTACTGCTAGTCCTGAATGATGCAAAATTTATGATATTCCTTATCAAATCACAGTGGCTTAAGACCAAGGAAAGAAACCCATTGTTTGGAGCTACTACAAATTCACACCCCCGATGTGAACCCATTTTAGGGACGAAAAACAACCAAGTTCCGGAACATGTAAACAAAAAATGATGTTGCTGACCACATTTGACGTACGGTCTATGTGTGAAGGCAATTCTGTATGCCGAAATATGTTGTGGATAATGCATTATTATGGTTATATATTTTACGGCACAATGGATCAACATCTCACAATATTCCTTATTTTCAGTATAAAACCTTCATTGCGCAACACAGGACCCGATACATAGTACTCCACAATATCCACAATAATTGACTTGCATTTATTTTGGATTGAGTTGCACAAGGCAACCAATGTGTCATCTCTGAACCCAGAAACATGAAAGCTGAAACCACACCATCACCTCTTCTAATCAGCAATCCATACAAAATGTGTGCCATGGCAAGCTCCAAAAGACTTTATATTTGGTTAAGGACACAAACAGCACCAAAGCCAACTTCAGAGGAAAAAACAGAACCAAACCCAATGGTGCATGTACATTGTAAACTGATATGCATAAACTAACACACTTGAATAGATTTAGCATGGTTACTACACTCCCAACTTTTTCATGGTTACCCAGCATAGCAAATGAAATTAGTGCCTCAAACCTAGTAGGTAGTCTTCAACTTCTGTCATCAAATAATATCTAAACTCCGCTCGTGAGTAAATTAAAAATGTTGTCACTACCACAGGGATACGTCCAACATAAAGAGTTTCTTTTTCACTTTCGAAATCAAAAGCAATATATACTCGCTAATTCAGTTCAACAATAACAGTAATTTATGATTTCCTACAGTTTAGAAAAAGCTCACATATCTATCTTGTGTGAAGAAATAGCTCTTCCAAATTGAGTAGTGGCCTGAATACTGAATTATTATTTTTGCTTTTCAGAGCTGGTAACTTGCTAACTTCCCCCTGTTGTCTAATTTCTGGACACATTAGCCTACTGGCATAATATAGATAGAGTGACTTTGCTTCAGTTAATACAGGCCTCTACTTCTAGTTCTAGTTGGTATAGTTGATTTCCAAAGATAATGAAGTACAACTATTTAGTCTTGTCCTCGAAGTTACAAAGATAAAATACAAAGCAAGAGAGAACATATGATATCCATGCCATCGTGAATCAGAATGACAAGGCTCTGTGTCTAATTGACACATTGCTATGAGTCCAACTAACCAAGGTCTCGTCAATTCTGGGATTTAGAAATTGGAAGAATGGGGCTAAGGTCTAATAAAGCTTCTGTTATTGTTTCCAAAGATCCTAGGTGAGGAGGCAATATCTTTTAGATATAGTCAAGAACAGAATCGAACAGGCTCGCTAGATTCATTTCACTATTATGCATAAGGAATCCTTGTTAAATATACTTGTCTCTGCATCCGGAGTGGGTGATACAAATTAAGTACAATAAAACATGTTTATGCACCCGGAGTCCTTGGTCCTTATAAGAACTTTAGTTCAGAATAATTCAGTGAAATGATCGTAAATCTTCTGAAAGTAACGATATAAATAAGGGATATGAATAGGGAAACAAGCATATACACTGATTTTGAATGTATATAACTCTTCAAAAGTAAGTAATTGCTTAAATACTGAAGAAAAAAATTATTCTTTCAAAGCTGGTGACTTGCTAACTTCCCTCTCATCCTGCTACCAGTCAATAGACTATGTAAAAGAAAATAAAAGAAACAACAGAACCGCACCTACTACATATACATTATACCTCTAGACATATATTAAAGATGCAAACCAAATTGCAGTACATTTTTCTGCTCTGGTTCAAGCTGCATGTTTCCTACGTCCTACCTCAGCAAAAGAAACAACTTCAAGTCAATTCTAGGTAGCTGCATTGCCTATGTCTGAAACCCAACATACGATTAATATTCCCAGCTGCATTGTCTATGTCTAAAACCCAGCATACAATTGCCTTATGTGCTAGATTCTCAAGAGAAGTTTTATTGTCGCTTCTGCAGAAAGTAGAAGCATTATTACATAAATAATAATGCTCCAGTGGTGCAGAACTGGATTGCATAATAAGTTGTGGTACATTGGGCAACAGAGAAGCTATGCATTGGGTATTAATTATCTTCTGAAACTGTAGTACATATCTCGGGTGAAGCATGGTCAGACGGAGTTCCGGTGAAGGGTGGAGCACGAGCGGATAGTGTTCCTGCTAAGTCGGCGGAACGGCGAGATTGGATGGATGCCGCCTGTGACCCGGTCATTCAGCAGTATCTAGGGGCCACTTCAGGGATTTCGTCATGCACAACTTCGTCTCCATCGATCCCTGCCCCAATGAACACCTTGCCGGATGCCAGAGTTCCACACCAATGAACACCTTGCCAGATGCATGCCTATACAGAGGGAGTACACGTGAAAGAACATTAATTCCATGTAGTAATACTGCTTATGTGAACTAATTATGGTAAACAAAATTTCAGCTAAAATAAAGAAAGATTGAAAACAGTTCAAATAAATTTTCGAATATTTTAGTTATCCATACAAACATCTTCACAAAATATGGCAGACAACCTCCATATCAACAAACATGCAATTATAGATAGTTACAACTAAACTTGTCTGTCTTTGTCTTACCTCAAAGTAGGTGAGTACCTTGTCCAGCAGTGGCCTGAGCTTGGACAATTCATATCCTTGCACATATATTTTTCCTACATGTATTATGACAATTTGTTCCGAAAAGCAGGTTAACTAAGAAAAGATGAATATATAAAGATTTATATATTAGATCTCACATCATAAATCTCCAAACGATTTTGTGCTCCCACTCTCTGCCAGCATTACCGAAGATGAGAAACTCTAGGCAATTTCCATGGAAATTTACCACATATCATGGAACTGGTATATTATATCATACCATGGTACACAATATTTCTCCTTTATCCTTTTTGTAATTCAAGCTTCAAAGAAATAGCCAATGAAAAGGTACTGAAAATGTCAAAACATTGGGCAAGATTTGTGAGAATGTCTGCTAGTATAACAATAAAATAGGCAGATAAATAACCAAGCAATAAGTAGATGGTAAGAAACTAAGCATGGATGTGATTTTGAACCAAGCCTGAAGCTCTATCTTATGGACTAAGAACAATGGTGAGTGAACCATGGAAAGCAACTCAATTTCCTTCTTGTTTTCAGCTTGCTTGTACATCTATTTTTGTTCTCCCCTGTGGTCATGGAGTAAAATCAACATGCCACATATATCAATATTTTTGTTCATGTTATCATGCACTGTGGTTCTACAGAGTAAATTCTGAGCAAAACGGGATAGCAGCACTGTACTTACTATATACCAACAATTTACTCGAAAGTACTCCCTCCGTTCCTAAATATTTGTCTTTTTTGAGATTTCAAATGAACTATCACATACGGATGTATATAGACATATTTTAGAGTGTATATTCACTCATTTTGCTCCGTATGTAGTCACTTGTTGAAATCTCTAGAAACACAAATATTTAGGAACAGAGGGAGTAGCTGCTACCCAAAATATATACTGGTAAGCGACTGCTATACATGTGATTGCAGAGATGTTCCTCCAACATGTACTGATCAGAGATTCTGAAGCAGAGCCAGCTACCTAACCAACATGCCTAGCAGACGAACACGATGTGGGGGGTAAGCCATGGTTGTGAACAGCAATGCGTGGGTGAGGTCGGGACCGTCGGGCTCGCCGTCGCTGCTGCTGCGCGAGTCTCCACCTCCATCGCCGCTCTCGAGGAAGTCGTTGACGAGCATGGCAGGTCCATGTCGCTCTCGTGGCTGCCGTGGTGGCTCTGGCCCCTACCCTCCACGCATCCAAAGCCAGAGCTCACCTCTCTGGTTGCTCTGTTGACGAGCGCCCAGATTCAAACCGCAGGGGAGCCATGCCCCAGTGGCTGAATTCGGAGAGGAGGTCTGCCTGGATCGATGTTCATGCTTCGGCTGGGGATCCACACCGATGAGCAGCCTGGATCTGAATCTGAAAGAGAGATTGGATGTGCAAAGGGGGTGAGGTGGGTGGCGGCGCCCTAGCGTGGCCTCAGGCAGAGGCAGGGCCTGGACCGGCGTGACGGTGGCAAAAGCTAATAGGATGAAGATCGAGGGAACGTGAGGTGGCTGCGGGCGTCGCGCTAGCCGCCACCGCCTGACTGTGCTTCGAGCCACCGCCGCCGCCTGACTGCTCTCTCCCAGCCTCGCAGGTAAGAGCCTCTCTCGATCTCGATGTACGAAGCCCAAGTCGAGGGAGATCGACGAAAGAATAGGAAGGAGACCGAGTCTGCTGCGGCAACGCATCGTTTGTCAGATTCCATGTTTGCGTGTCTCGGGAGGTCGATCCGGCCCGGTTGCAAATTGTTTTGGGCTGCTGGCACCGCATGCATAGTCAGATTGGTTCCCCGAATTAGTACCACCTCGCTTATACGTTTAAATTCAAAGTAAAAGCGTAAATTCACAAGAAGAAAGCGTATTGTGACGGTGAACCCGACAAAGTCAATCCGTGCTTTATTATTAGGGATAGACTAGCACAAATGCCCGCGCGTTGCAACGGAAGAAAACTTTGACGTGGAATCAAATTTAATGAGAGTTGTAAAATGTGGCTCATTTTACAAATCTGCTCGGCGCGCCACTTCTGACAAATCCGAATATTGTACTCCCTCCATCCCAAAATTCGTGTCTTAGATTTGTCTAGATACGGATGTATCTAATACTAAAATGTGACTTGATACATCCGTATCTAGACAATACATCCGTATCTAGACAAATCTAAGACAAGAAATTTGGGACAGAGGGAGTATAATCATCAAACTGATCCTCCTTTTTGATTTCGACTTCTTGGTTTTATTTCTTTTTGTAACGGAAGAAATCATAGTTTTTTTTAATAAACATTGTGCATTTTTTAAAATTTGAACTTCAAGGTTTTTTTACAAAACCGTGAAAATCCCTTTTTTATTCTAGCAACCTAAAACAAAAATTCTAGCAAACTAAAAATGCACACATAGTAATTAAAACACCACTGACAGCAACTTGCAATTTTTTTGATGAATCCCTCGGTGTATCTTTTTTGTGCAACCATTTTTATTGACCTTCTCTAGGATGCGATCCTAAACTTTTCAAAAAGTAAAATATAAGTGAATTCCCTCTGCTTACTTTGTCAAACAAATCGTCAAAAGAACAATTTAATGATGCTTTTGTGTTCTTGTTTTTTCTGAGCTTTGACTTTGCATTCTATATGTCTGAATAGTTGGCATAACTATAGTCTGCTGATTTATTTTCCACCATGTTCCTTCCGTGTTCCTTTGCCTCGTCGGCCTGGCTTGCGATCGATTGGGCGTGGGGACCTAGCTTGCAATCGATTGGGACGTGAAGGACTTGAGATTGTCAACGGCGGATCCATGGACTAACTTCCTTAAAGGGACGTCAATGAGATCCTTGGGCAACTCGAGACTTGCGTGACTCCGTTGGCTGAATTGTTCCTACTTTGATGGTAAGCTAAGGCCCAACCTGGCCCAGCATGGATGACGTACGAATAGAGAGGGCCCAATCTGGATGCGATCGTTCGATGCACACAACGTGGTTCCACCTCGCATATCTTTTCCCTAATAATAAACCACTTGTTGACATTCCAAGGAACTTGCCAGCACATATAAATTGATGGGAATTGGTATGAGATAGCAATGTGGGACTATTCTCTTATTTGTAGTACAACTTTTTTTAGACAAATTTCTAGTACACCTTTTTTAGGAATTTCTAGTACAGCTAAAAAGGGGCGCTCTCTCTCTCTCTAAGCAATTGTAATATTTAATCCAAGCAAAATTATATGAATTACAGGACGGATTGTACTGATGTGACTTGAGTTTTGGTTGGTTTCACACGCTCATACTTGTTTAGTTTTCTTGTAAAATAATATGGCGGTATTTATACTATTCAGGGTTGGTTATCCATCCGTCAGGTTATTCTTGAAGCTAGCTAGTAATCACCATGAGTTCAGTTGGCGTTCGAAGTAATCACCAAGCCAATCGACTGTGAGCATCTGGACGTTAGCTGCGAATGACAGACGGCGATTAGAAGGACTTACCAGACAGGGGCGCGGCGGATTCACCAAGGAGTTAGTAGTTCAGAGAGTAGTTCAAAAGCTCTCCGTCCAGTGTCTGCTCAATACACGGCGACGACGACCTCCTTTGGGCACTCATAGGCAGGAGAAGAGAGGACCGCCGCTGCAGATCGCTCTCGCCGTTGCTCCCGTGCCACTCGATGACTCGAAGGTCACCAGCTCGGGGCAGAGCAGGAGCTTAAAGGCATGGACACGCCAGACCTGAAGGACGGCAGTGGCAAGGGTGGCGCAGGTGGGCGACGTTGCTCGCACTCGCGGCGGACGCCGGCGGCGCAGCACGCTCAGAAGGTAGACGGCGGCGCTCGATCTTGCCTAGAGCACGGAGGGGGCATCGGAGCAGGGGGAGAGGTAGGCAGTAAACCAGATACGAATGGAACATGTATCGCATCTGCCCCCGTCGGAGCTCTGCGCCGTCGTTAACGTCCGCGACGGACCCCACGAAGCCCATCATATCGGCGTCGTTGAGGAACCGCCCCTGCTTGCCGCGGCCGACCTCAATTTCGGAGAAATTGGAGACAGGGGATCGTCCGCGGTTGGGCAACGGGTACGGGGAGGAGTCCGGGGCAAAGACTGTTCCGTTCGACCGGCCGGAGGAGCGCAGTGGCTCCGGTGGCCGGAGATCGAGGGGGTGGCGGCGGTGTCCAACCTCCAACAGGCTCGAGGAGATAGAGGCAACAATGCGTGGCGTGGACAGAGACCAAGTTGGAAAAAAACATTTTTTCCTTGTATATAATCCTGGACGGAAACAATCCGTCGTGGCTCGGCCCACCGGGGATGCCTTCCTCGCCAGGATGAGGATGCATCTATGCCTCGCTAGTTCGGGACGTATCAATATTTATTAGTACCACCTCGCTTATACGTTTAAATTCAAACTGAAAACGTAAAATCATGGGAAGAAGCGTATTGTGACGGTGAACCCGACAAAGTCGATCCGTGCTTTATTATTAGGGAGAGATAGCACAAATGCTCGTGCGTTGCAACGGGAGGAAAAAACAACAAATTTTTAACCCAATGTCTCAAGACCCCCCTCCTCCCACAACCCATCGCCAGACATGATGACATCAACAAACTCTTTGAAATCCTCCACGCTGCCATGAAAAGATGTGTTGCACAAAAAACATAAACGTGAAAGGATGTCGTAAGTGTATTGAAGGTGTATGCAATTTAAATCACAGAAGTATCCACCCCATTGCGAGTATCTCTTCACGCCTTTGTTGGGGTTGCTTAGTGAAGCCCTATAAATATCGCATTATACCGAAAATAGTGAAGTTCATTTTAGTACAATGTCTTTGCCTCACTACGGAGGTAACACAAATTTCCATGAACCAGTGTTGGCTAGGTTTAGGGACTGTGTAGTGTAGCGCTATTCATATCCAATGATATTATGAGCATTGTGCCAAGATCCTCCATCCTTGGCTAATATAAGATAGAAAACTGTGGAGTTTGTGTCGCACACATCGGGTACTCCGAGTCAGACTCCTTGTGCTTTGGCGACGGGTAGAAAACACACACAAAACATGCAAAAGTTGTCATGTTTTCTAGCTTTTCGCAAGTTCATGTTTCTTGTGTGAGGTGTGTAGATGATCTAAAAATTACGGCTCCTATGACATGAAGATATAGAAAAAGCTTGATTCAAGTATCATGGAAACGTTTGTAAACTTGGAGCTCCTGTTTGCAATAGGAGAAAAAAACAATGTACACTCCTAAACAATAAACCTTAGATCCACATTTTTTATTTTAACATGACATCCCATTTGAGTTGTTGCTTATCCTCCTTTTGATCCTTGCCATTGATGGCTACTCTGTTCACTTGTCAGTCTCAAGATGATGAACTTGACCACCACCGTACACGTCATTGAATCGCGCTAGCGCAAGAAAATATTTAAAACTTGAAAAAAAATCTCATCGAGCTGAAAGCGAGGCCCACCCTCAGCAGCTATCTCAATATGTACACGGAAAGTGGCATCGACGAGGGAGCGACCATGGCACAGCGGATGGCCGCGCCCTTCTTGTCCAGCATGGCAAGGGAGCGGACGACATCTAATCCTCCACATAAATGGATGACACGCAGGCGAGGTGGTAGCGTGGGGAGGAGGCGCGCCGTGGTATGGCGCTCTGGGAAGGAAGCACGGCAAGATGGCGCCTCTGTTCCTCTGCTTCGTCTGCGTAGGTCTCGCTTGTTTTTGTTTCGATTGAACCAGGAGTCCAGGTCGCTAGGTAAAAACAACTTAGGGCAAAATCATCCAACAAAATATGATGTGTGGGCTTGACGTGAAAAGTGAGAAAAACTCAGTTTGTGGTATTCTATCCAGTTATCATCAAAGTGTATTACTGAATCAAATAAAAAGAAAGATGTGGTGTTAGAGCAATGTCCCAGGAAATGTGGGGCAATTTGTCAAGTTGCTCGCAAATGGGAGACCACAATACCGTCCATGGCCTTGATGACAGCAAAGTCATGTCCTCAGCCAATATGCTAATCAACCATAAAAATATTGATATGTACGCTAGTAACATATAAATGATCATTTAGAAAGGAAAACCTGATCTTCCCACATGTACATGATTCTATCAACTACTTACCTTGTGAGTGAATATATCATTAGCTCCATCTGCCCATATTACAAATTTTGATCATAGATCAGAATACACAGCTAAAAGTATTGGACATAGGCTCCGAATGTCAGGTACGCCATAAATTATGATACATGGGCATTCGATCATATGTTGCCATTGTAACTGAAGCTCACACTGATCAGTACTCCTATGCCAACAACATGGAAAACACCACTCTACATCAAAGCACACTGCACGATTAGTACATTGTGCAGATATGTGTAGTTTCTCTAAGTAACCTGAAGGTATGAGAACCAACACTCGTTGGTCGACTGCACAGCTGCCACATCATGCACCGACACCCTCTGTCACTCACCGTTTCATCTCCTGGTCCTCGGCCTTGATGGATGTCTTCAGCCTACTACAACTTCTCCATCAACCAGAGCAAAAGAGCACGTGCGTTGCAACGGGGCCATAGGAAGTGTCCTTTAGGTGACACCCAACAAATCCTCGACAACTATCAACATAAATATAAGGATACTCCACTACCGAACATCGGCTGGCTGTTCCAGTTTCTGGACAAGCAGATAGTGTAACATGCGCTGCACTACATATTTCAGTTAGAAGTATAGCACAACGAATATCATAAGTGATCCAAGTTGTTCACTTGCTGAAGTGAAAAGAGCCATAAAAGTTTATCCTTTAAACATACAAAATAGTGTCAAATACAGAACCTGCAAAAGATTAACACTCACCTACTATTTTCAGTAAAAGAAAAACGTCTGCAAGATAAGTGTAGTGTTGTAGTAACCTTCCATGTAGATACGGCAACTTGCTCATGCAAGGACATATATCAACCCTGACTCGTGGATACAACCAATTTACAAGACCATAAATCAAGTCCTTTTATTTGTTTGCTGTAGGTGGAAGAGCCTGGGGTTCTATCAGTGACAAGATGGGGTTTCTGTCAATGACAAGATGAATGGTGGAGATGCCGGCCAGCAACACTGCAGTCAAATCCATGCTTTAAGCAATTCCTGTGTCTCAATGTAAACTATGAAAAATTAAAGGGAACACTTGAATGGAAGTACGTAGCACCCATCTCTTCTAAAAAATAAATGTTTCACCTATATTTTGTTCATTTGCTCAATCACATGCCATTTGATTCAAGCCGCACACGGTAACCATAGTTGGCGACTGGTGCTAAACCATAAAATGAAAGAGATGACACAAGCATAAATGATATTCACCTAATTCTGAGCAATTTTCTCAAATCAGAAATGAATGTCATAAACGCGGTAAGAACGGATCTCTATGAACATCATTTTGGTTTCTACATAATGCATTGTATATTATATCAGGGATTCAGGAAATAACCATAAATAATAAAGCTTTGTAGCAAATTACTCTCCGTCCAACCATCCCTCCAGTACGCTTGCTCCCTTGCAGGCATTGATAAAAGCACATGGGGATTGAATCAATCAGGCTAGTCCGTGAACCGGTTCAGCACTTGTTGTCCGTTCAATGTATTTCTGTGTCCAAAATTCAGCATCAGACATAACGGATATGTGTTGCAGGTACAAAGGAAATTCAGAAAGAGTACCGGGCTTTGGCTGAGCTGCTGCTTGGTGCTTGCCGTCGAGTTGGTGCTCGAGTTTGAGAGTAAGAGGGGAGGACAGGGAGGAGGCAGGAAAGTACGGGCATGACGGTCACACCGAACGGCTTGGCCTCCAGGTAGTCATCGTGCTCCTCAAAGGCAGTGCAGAGGTGCCACACGAGAGTGTCCATGGACTCCCACATCTTCAGAGGGTATTGTCATAGTGCCGGCGGCGAGGGGCATTCCGCCCGCAAGCACCATGGTCTTGTCGAACTGGTCCATGGCCGCTGCCCATGGCGTCCAGGCGGTTGACCGCAGGGCTGTAGCAGATGGGCTGGAGATGTGCAACCACGGTGCTGCACAGGCGAGGTGGGGAGACACGGGATGAGGCACAGGGGACAGCGGCCGGGAGCTGCGCAAGAGGCCGGTCGCGGCGCCGGTCGGGCGTCGATCCCGCGGCTCGACAAAAGGTGGCCATGGCTCCGGAGCGCGTGTGCGCAGTGCAATAGGGGCGGCGCAGAACGAGGAGACTGAGGAGGAGGCCCGGCGCTCGCGCCACGGACGACCGGTGACAGACCGGATCTGGGCGGAAGAGAGGCCATGGATCGGGGCGAGCTCGGGCGGTCACGAATGAACAAGAGGCGGAGAGAGAAGAAAATAATGGAGAGGAAAGAGGAGGCAGATGGGCTGAGAGGAGATCGCCGGCGTGGCCCTCGTCGTCGGCGGCCGGCGGGTGCTCTCCGGTGGGGCGCGCGGAAACAGGTGACAAGCATCTCACGCGCATGGCGGCGCAGAGGGGACCTAGCGAAACGTCTTTTTTACTCGTGCCCGAATGGCTTGTGTGGGGCGGACGAGCTATGGGCCAGAGTTGGCCCATCTGACCGAGCAGACTCGCCTGGCTCCAGCCCAACATCGACTACGCTCCGAAACAATTGTCAGCGAACGAAACCGTTTTAGTACCACCTCGTTATATGTTTTAAATTTAAACTGACAGCGCAAAATCATGGGAAGAAGCGTATTGTGACGGTGAACCCGACAAAGTCAATCCGTGCTTTATTATTAGGGAGAGATATATAGCAAACATGCCCGTGCGTTGCAACGGAAGAAAAACGCACTCCCCTATACTCAATATCCATGCCTATGGGAATGTGTGTTGAGGAATAACATGAAGGAGAATTTTGTTTTCAGCCAACCAATCTTTACAAACCGCTAGTAAACTTATGCGTTTTACAATTTGCTGGTTTGGTTAAAGACGGTCATCTCTGATTGTGATGAAAAAAATAAACTCAAGCATAGGAATAAAAAGACATACAAAAGATAACAAAATTCAAAGTATCAAAACATAAAATAAAAAATCTGCTGCATTTTTGCATATTTCTGCCTTTTTTGTGAGCATTTTTTCTTTTGTGTTGGCTCCATGTTTGAATATTTCTTCATCCCTTGTGTTTTATTTCGCAACTGGGTTGAATCTTAGTTTTTATTTTATTTTGCCGATAGTTTTTACGACGCTTTTTAGTTTTTTCTGTTTTTCTTCATTGGTCATCCGTGCATACCGTTCTCTATCCATTTTCCTTCTTTGTTACTTGGTATCAATGACGGGAGATTGTGATCCAAATCGCTTGCCTGCATGAGAGCTTTTTATATTGTATATACACCGTTGTTAATTAAAAAAACAAAACTAAATAGATTTTGCATCATAAATATAACATTGGTGGATGTATTGATAGAGCGTCCAGTTTTTCCTAGAGGCAATTTAGGAAATAGAAAAATGACATTGAAGCAAGAGCAATGGCATACACACATTTTCCTAGTTGTAGATCGGATGTCAATGCATAATGACATTGTAATAATTTGTTGAACTAATTTTAGCGAGACACACTATGAGATTCTAAAAAAATTGGCCGTTCGTTTGCTTTTCGGATGTATGCTGTCTTTTTCTTGGGTACACGGCACATGTAGAGCAGGCAATCACGTTCTTTGCTTCCTTATATTTCTGATATCATCACATAGTCTTTCTCATTTCCTTCCTTAGCCCCCCTGACGCAACATGAATCACGTCTATTTCTATTTGCTTCCTTATTTCTGAAATCACAAGCCTCTTTCCCTCCTTAGCCCCTCTCTTTCCTTCCTTACTTAGCCCTCTGATAGAACGTGAATCACGTCTATTTCTCCTTGCTTCCTTATTTCTGAAATCAGCCTATCTTTCCTTCTTTAGCCCCTCTCTCTTTCCTTCCTTAGCCTCTCTTTCTTTCTCTCTTTTCTTATTCCCAAAATGACTTCTTAACTCCCAGGAAAATCATTGACGTATATAAATTGGGTGGATCAGACTTAAGGGGGCGATGTGGTATTATTTGACAGGCGAGTTGGCCTTCCTTTTAACACATAGCATAAGCTGGCTCGGTTGGTCGTGGCGTTAACTCCTCAACAGGAGGTTGCCTGTTCGATTCTGTACTCATGCACTTTTTGCCTCGGTCTGACCCCGATTCCAAGACATCGAGGAAGAATTTTTTTAGGCCCAAGAGAAACGGACGCACGAAGGTTTTTGAGACGGACCGACGAAAATTACGGACGGATCTTTATCACATGAATAGTACCATCTCGGATGTAGAAAATAATATAGGTGAAAAAAAACTGAAAGCGTAAATTCACAAGAAGAAGCGTATTGTGACGGTGAACCCATGGAGTCAATCCGTGCTTTATTATTAGGGATAGATAGCAAAAGAGCCCGTGCGTTGCAACAGGAGAAAAAAATACCATACACCCCAAATTAGTAGGTAATATTTTTTTGTCATGACTTTAAATATTACACACCAAATTAAAAACTATAAACATTTCAAAAAATCATTTGAGGTTTATTTATATTTTATAGTAAATATGCCCGTGCGTTGCAACGGGATAAAAAAGTATCCCAGCAGAAGGTATAGGCATTTGGCACGTGCACGTTGTAATCGGCTAAGTAAATAAATAAATTTATAGTTCTTTGTTATTCCAGCATAGCAATTCATTGAGGATATCTGAAGACTCTATTAATATTTGGAATATCATGTCATCAGAGGACCAGCCCCATCATCATGAGGGCCTTTTGTTTCCAGCCGACGTGCAGTATGTCGTTGTCTTAATTGGCCTGGTTTTTATGTAGCATCGATTCGTGTCTCTTGTGAAGACCATGTCAATCTCTGCCTACATCCCACATCCGTTATCTCACCACTTAGGTGGTAATCATCCAGCAGCCAGTTTCTGGATATGTGCAAGTTTTGCACGTATATAAACTGGTATGGTTATCCCTTAAAAAAACTGTTATGGTTGGATGTAGAGGGCCGAGGTGGGACTATTCATAATTGGATGAACCCTCTTACATACAACACACAAACATGTGCTACGTCAACTGGTCGCTGCTTTATACGCTGAACGGGAGAACCTGAGTTCGACTCCACGTAGCTCCGCTATTTTTGCATCGTTTGCCAGCTGAGATGGGCCGGTGGAAAATAGTGCAGCCCGTATCGGACGAGGACGAAAATCTGGATTAATTACGTGCTTAGGAGATTAGTATCACCTCGTTTATATTACAATTTTGTCCATACAAATCGTAAAAGCGTATTATGACATGAGAAGAAAGCGCATTGTGACGGTGAACCCGACAAAGTCAATCCGTGCTTTATTATTAGGGAGACTAGCAAATATGCCCGTGCGTTGCAACGGGAGAAAAAACAAATTTCATGTCTCTAGCTTATGGACCGGTATGCGTTGCAATGGGAGAACACATGGCGTTTGCATGGATCATATGATGTTATCAAAATTCGTCTTAAGTGTTTTCGTCGATTATGAAGGTGTTTTTGACGACTTCGTCAATCTCAAGATGATGTGCCGGCTCCGTCTCTCGGAGCTGCTCATAGGGATAGGGTGAGCGTGCGTCTGTTCATAGGGGTGATTGTATGTGTGTATGTATGAGCGTCTGCGCCCGTACTATGCCAAAAAATCATGTTAAGCAAAAACTTCATTTAGTTTAATCATCAACTTCTATATCTAAATAGCCAACCCCCACTAATTATTCCTCTCAACATGTAAGCATGCCACATCATCGCACAATATGCATGAGAAAAAGGCTCACCCCCACTACCCTTACCATATGTCTCTCATCAACATGCAATCATGCCACTTTATCATGAAACATGCATGAAAAAAGACCAATCTGATCATGCAAACATATATGAGAATTTTTATTCTATTATGCTATTTATATTTAGTAAGAATTTTACAACTATATATATAGTAATCGAAAATATAGGTTTTTTCAGTTTTTTTTGTATTATTACTTTAAATATTCATGATTCATATAACGAATCACATTAAAAATATGCTGCAAAGTATTCCCGCAACAATTTGTGGGGTATCATCTAGTTTTGTTAAAGCATAATACATGCACAATACATGTATTTGTCTACCCAAAGAGATGCATGGTTGCATGCTCATGTATTGCTACGTAGAAAAAACACCCGGATGCAACTTTCTTGTTTCCCAATTAAACCTAGGGACCTTGTTAAAAAAAGGGACCTTGTTCCACCCTTGACTCTCTTGTCACCCAAATACGAACTTAAATGTACATTATTGCTACAATCAAAAGGTAATGAACTGCTCATAAAAAATTTCTTCGTATGTACTTTCTTATGCATGCACCGTCAAAAACCTAATGCTTGCAACAAATAATTACTGGCCATTCAATGTATGGACAAGAAAAAACATTATGGAACTCCTTACATGTTGTGAGTCCAAAATAGAAACTATGATAATTATCCAACTCAATGGCCAAGGAACATAATTTAGCACAATGGCAAAATGCCAAATGAAATGCAAATTTTCTAATTAGCAATTCCAGTTTCAAGCGTAGGTGAACGAGGCAGTTTTTGTACTTTGATTTCCTGCTTGCGAATATTGCGGTCAATCTATATCTCCACAACTTGCCCTTACACCATATTTTAACTAACGTCCAAGTAAGAAGTCTGCCGATGGAGAAAATGGTGGTTTCCTTGAACCAAACAACAATACAGCTAAATGAATCAAACAAATAAAGTTGTGACATGTACTTGGGGATCCGTGTGTGGTTTCCAATTTTAAAATTAGTAAAAGATAATTCTACAATTTTCAAAATGTGGGCATGGAGGATCGAGCTATCACCTCAACATTGCCTTGCCAGATGAATCAAATTACTGATAATAGCACTTAGACATAGAAATAACATAACTTAAATTGCATCACCCCAAAAATTTAATATTGCAAAAATGCATGGATAAAAAAATGGTAAAACTATAGGAAGGTCTAGCTAGTCATAAAAATATGAAAGCAGTAGTGATGTAGCATGATGGAATAACTTACCGCTCGAATATTGATGCGTAAAGACGATGCTGAACCAGAACGAAGTAATAATCTGCTCTCATCATATTGTCTTCTCATCATGTTAGAAGGATTTCTCTGTAACGGAGCATATAAAGGTTAAGAACATCAGACAAAGCTAAAATCTAAGAAGCATATAAAGGTTAAGAACATCAGACAAAGGTAGAATCTAAGATAATTGGGTTGTAGCAATGTAAGTTGCTTGTTTCGATAGACTTTTTCCACTGGAGAAACCACATTAACAAATAATCGATGGTACATCTGCAAAATAATCTTGAAAAAATCGTATATTTCACACTAATTCTGCATGACTGCAGATGAAGAACTCAATTGCTTATGGTTTTGCTCAAACAGTCGTGCATCGTAATTGGACTAACTTAAATGCACATGTTCTATGGCAATCAGGACAACCAGTGTTCCGATCATGTCAGTGCTTGGGTACCAAATTTATCAACGTGTAAATCACCCAGACCTAGATCACTGATCTGGTCCTGAGTCATATATAATAAAATGTTTATGTTTATTGCACATCTGTTTTCCTCACAACATCGCTTTTCCTATTTCATCTCGTGCTTTTGCCATATTTGTTTGTCTCCTCCCAGTGCGCCACTAAAATCAATCATGGCTGAAGTAGCTTGGGTAAATCTATTGGCATTGCAGCGGCTTATCGATGATTATGCGTCTCTTGGAGACGTCCGTCGCGGCAATGAAGTGACGATGCGGTGTCATACCGGAAAAGTCGGTGAAGAATTGCATCTCTTTCCACAACAGCTGGTGTGTGGATGGTGCATGTCGGAGTCGCTTCTCGAAGACGTGCTCGACGAATAGTTATTTTTTTCTTTAGCGTGATGCAATCATACAGAACGTCGTGGCGTGGGGTTGGTGCAGAGATCAGTGGTTTGATGCAAATCGCTAGGTGCAGTCGTCCGGTGGCTACTTGATGCAGGGTAAGGGTACTTACATCATCATTTACCCACTCTTTTTTATCTAGCAGGCACATCAACTGATGTTGCAAGACAGAACTTCCATCTATCTGAACCAGCAATTCTTTTCTCAAAGATGATTCTATTGCTATATGAGCACATAGATCATGGTCGGTCAATGTATAGTCTGCAGAAAATCAAATAATTTAAGAATATATTGTATACGAAGCACACATAATAAATTAAACAAATACCTTGTGGGAGATAATCATAAACTTTGATCTCTTTATGTGAATCTGGTTCCTTAACATCATGTAATGGAAAAACAGGAGATATTGTCGATCTAGGTGATGATAATGTATCATGATTCATCTGATTATCTGATTCCGGCACAATTGATTCAAAACACTCTGAACCTGGAGAAGATGTTGACATAGTTGGTGACATAGGTGATGGCTCCAGAACACCTGATTCGGAAATTTTTGCCATTTTGGAAGGTCGGTTATCAAAATCCTCTACAATGTTCACTTGAGCGATGTAATCTAATTTCTGCAGTCACAACAAAAATAAAATGTAAACCTCCAACTGTTAGTACATCATAGTGAGTTTACAGTTGGGATGTTATTGCATAAACTGGATTTATCCAAGCTCAGAGAACCATGATATGCATCATGTGGCAGTACCATTGTTTAAAGGAGACAATATTATTTTTTGCTACTAATGTCGGTTCCATCAGCCTAATATTATTGCTCCAGTTTATACATGAAGCCCCATTGTTTAGTGTAGATGGCAGTTTGTATGTGTTTTAGAAAGCAAGAGCTCCAACTTATTTTTCAGCATTTTACTCTGAAGTTAAAATATTGCTTTTGAGGAACATGCACAATCTTGTATATCATGTGGAATGCTCAACCGTCGTCACTGCACATACTAAAGCAAAGCAACTAATGTGTCTCTTCCTGATCTTTGCCTCTTTGGACAGGGGATCGTTACAACTGTCAGATCTCTCGATAATAGGCTGCCCGGTGTGATGCAAATGCTGGCAGTATGTGTACTTCTTACTCAACTATTTGAATTAACAAGCATGTCAGTATTTTTCTCCTCATATTCTATTTTTCTTTTCATTGTTGAAGGACCAGAGCTGCACCACCAATGCAAAACCCATGATGAACCAGACAGCAGCAAAAAATGGAAGCCCCCTGATGAACGAGACACAAGTAGCAAACGGAAGCCCCCTGATGAACCAAACTGAACCTATAAATCTTGAAATTCACAAGAGGAAAGCTACAAGATATTCTTATGCCTCTCCAGAAGGGGTATTAAACCTACTACCACTCTTACGTTCAGGAGGATCTTGTGATAAGATGCTTCTCTTTTTTTTCTTTCATTACAAAGCTAGTTAGTTCTGGCCTTTCAAATCTTGAGATGTCCAATATTCTAATGCCTGTACAGTAGAGCGTTATCTCTGTTTTGACAGCAAGATTAATTAGATTGGTGTCTTTCAGTTATAATGCTAATGAAAAGAATGCATCCACTTTCTGAATATGCATCTGCCTTTGCTTTAATCTTCCCTGATCCTTGTTTGATTTGAGATTGTACTGACTAATTAGGCTTGTTTATCTGTCGGTGTTTCTAGCTGGGTTGAACGAGTGTAAATGTTAGCAGAGATGAGATCACCTAACACGGTGTTGCTACATAGCTAACGGCTCAAGACCAACATCACTGAATTATTTTTCATGAAAGAAAAACATCACTAATTTACTGAATCATTTGTCCTGAAAGAAGAACATCACTTGGCCTGAAAGAAGAACATGCCTGATTAACTAACTGACTGAATTTACGTGAGCACACTTGCTGCCGCTGCTCTAAAAAGGCCTCTAGTCAACATATTAACATCATGGGCAATGTTTCTGAATGGCTCAAAATATTCACTGTCAAATTTTTCAGTATACTGTCAACTGAAAATAACTGCCTGAAGCTGACACTCTTTTTCAGTTTTGACGATAGAAACAACATCTAAAACAGGGAATTGCATCCAATCAATATCAAGGGGATATATACCTCTGTTGTAGCTGCCGACAGCGACATTGGATGGTTGGACGGACGTTCTTGTTCCTCCGACGAACTCTGCGCTTCTTCCTCCGGCGAACTCGGCGGCGACATGGATGCTTCGACGAAGATTGCAATTTCGGCGGGATTTGATTTGATGTGATGGAGCTTCTAGTCCGAGGACCCTTCCTTCTTATAGTAGGCAACTCAAATCCGGCTCGGGAAATCCATTGATTGGTGTTGGAGAAGAACACGTATTTGCTGTTGGAGAAGAACACAGAGTCCAATCACGACACGGGAGCAGCAACTCTGCCGTCGCTGGAAGCTTGCGACGCCCTGGGCAGAGAGAGAACATGGGAAGGAAGATTTGTGCTAGTACAAATGCCCGTGCTGGATAAATATGAAGATTCAGAGAGGGAACATGGGAAGGAAGCAGAGAGAGACTGCGGGATAGGGGCTTCCTACCGGCGTCATGGAGGAACTCCGGTGAGGCTCGACGTGCTGCGGGTTGGACGGGAGGACAACAGCCGCGCCGCCGTCGCACCAAGGCTAGGTTCGCGCGCTGCGTCGAGCTCCGCCTCCCCTAGCGTGCAGCCGCTCGCGGGCACACGCGAAACCACAACGGCCATGGCTGATGGCCTTCAGGTCGCCGCGGAGCTCCTCCTGTCGCCTCCTGTCGCCGCTCGCCTCCGTTCGTCGGAACCCGCCTCCCGTGTACGTGCACTCCTCCCACTCTCTCCCCCCACGCATCAGCATCTGTCGCCCCCTTCGCCTTATCCATCCTTGTGCGGCAAAGGAAACAGATCATGTTGCCGCACATCCCATCGAACGGAAAGAAAGGGCAGCCAGCCCAGCTGGTTCCGTCCCGTCGATAGTAACGCAGGGCGCGAGTTCGATCCCCGCACGCCTCAATTTATTTTTCCTTGCGCACGAAGGGTGCTGGATCGAAACTTTTTTTGCCTAAACAAACATACTTCATGGAGTGCGGGTCAAATAGCAAAAAACACAAGGACTATTCTGCAAAAATGCCGCGACGGTGAACCCGACAAAGTCAATCCGTGCTTTATTATTAGGGAGAGATTAAGGAAAGATATATATATATATATATATATATGATTATTATGTCTTTGTCACCTGGGGGCATTGTCACCCCTCTGGCTTTCGTCTGATCTAGATTTAAGATCCGTGTAGCAGCTTTTAGGTCTGCAATTGATTAGTCCTCCATGATGCGGAGCATCCCTCGACCATCACCATGGACGTCACACCACCACCGCAAACACGGAGAGGACCGATGACGAGAGCTCGCACACGCGCAATCGAAACCGATGTTAATTCTTTCCTCTTCGCCCGGCCCTTGCGCTGGGAGCTGCTGCCTCCGCCCGGGTGCCCGGGCTTGGAACCCCCGGGTGCCCGGCCCCCCTCCAGCCGGCCCTCGGCCCAGTCCGGGTGCCCAGCCCCTGCTGCCCCGGGTGCCCGGCCTCACCTGTGCGCGCGCCTCTGTCCGGTCCGGGTGCCCGGACCCCTCTGAATGCCTGCGTGCATTTTTTGGGTTTTGACCCTTGTATCCCCCTCTCCCTCACAATTCGTCCCTAGGCTATATAAACTCCTCCCCTAGCTCATTAGAGAGGATAGCGAAGTATATGTGAGATAGCTTTGCTCATCTTCCTCCTCTTGAAGATCCTCTTGTTGATATCAAGGCCTTCTCTTGGAGAAGGATCCCCCATCATAGGATTATCAAGACCTCTTTCCTCATAGGATTGGGATGAACTAGTTACCTCTTGTATCTTCTTGTGTTGGATTTGGACCTTTATATCTCTCTTTGTGTGATTGGATCTAGCATGTGTGTGATTGGATCAAGTCAATTTGAGTATTCCTCTTGTTTCCCCCTTTGTGTTCTTTTTGTTCTTGGGGATTTCCCCTTCAATTCATGAAAGATCTCCACCTAGGGTTCCACCTTACAACATCTTGGTATCATGAGCCATGGTTTCTCACGAAATTGGAGCCCCCCATCTTGTTCTCTAGCCTAATTTTGTTGTGTTCTTCCCCAATTTTGAAAATTCCCCACCAAAAATAGCCCCCCCAATTTTTTTTTGTGATTTGTTGGATTTGATCCATGGATTTGCTTGGTTTCAAGTGGATCTAGCCTTCCCCATCCATCTCCACCTTTTTCTCCACGAAGTCCACCAATTTCATCCTTTCTCCACAATTTTCGTCCAAAATCCGACACCACTGGGTGCCCGCACCTCAACCCCCGGGTGCCCGCACCCCCGGGCTGTTTGCCCCTGCCCACCCCGAGCACCCGCACCTCCCACCCACGGGTGCCCGCACCCCCCGAATCAGCCCACCAACAACACCGTTTCGGCCATAACTTTCACTCCCGAAGTCCGATTTTGACGTTCTTTAGCTCGTTGAGTAGCTATTGACATCCCCCATAAATCTAGATAGGTTCCAACATCATTTGACTCCATAATTGTTTTGGCATTTTCGCATCTTTGCTTAGGCCATCCACCATAGTTTTCCGCAACCTAACCCATTTTGATCCTTATAGCATTTGTGGTTGCTTGAGTGGTGACTTGGGTCTCCTAAGGTGATTCAACTACTTAGGAATGGGTGCTTCTTCATCAACTACCACCACCACTTCCGCATTGCTAACTCCGGAACCACCAACGCATTCCGCTACCACCATTTGACATTTTCCTTTGAGATTTTGAGTTTGCGTTTTTTTCGTTTCCTAGGGTGTTTCGGCTAACTAGGAACAGTTCGACATCGTCAACACCGCCGCTCACCTTTGACAAGGATTCGACATCGACCGCTTCACCATTTTGACACCCTAACCGTAAGCGAGAACGGTAACCTCTATATCATCTTGGTATCGTGGTATCCCTTCATTGTACATTCTTGCCATTACATTGTTAACCCGTTATCCCATTTGCGTCACTTGCCTATCGAGACTAGCCATTGAGTATTGCCGGCAACGTTACTTGTGCACATTAGTGATCCGTACCTTCCATTGCTTACATACCATATCATATTGGTATCATCTTGGTATCATCATATCATCCCTTGTGTCACAAGATTGCCCCCGCATATACACAATTGCTATCTTGGTTTGTGCATTTCGCAAAAGTGGCCATATAAAAAAAAGAATAAGCTTTTAAGCAAAAAGAGAGCAAAGAGCTTGCAAGCAATAGCCATAGCATCATACCACATTGCACATAAGATTGTCATATCCGATCATCTTGGATCATCTTGAGAAGAACACCGGGAACATCATACACATAGCATACTTGGGATAGAAAGCTCATTTTGCATCTTATAGGTTATGCACAAGTGTCGTATCCGCCTATTGAGCAATCGTGCTAGCGTCTCTCTAGAGTTGTGCAACACGAGCGTTTTCAGTGGATTCCACATTTTCTGCTCATTCCTTAGTTGCACGACCCCATTTATCTATCCGTGTGTGTGTTTCCGTGTGCCACCCATTGCTATTGGTCTACTTGTTGCACTTGCGAATTTGTGAATCTTTTTCAACATTATTGACTCTTGCTAACATTTTGCATCAAATATTTGTGCCACTATCCTCATCGAGCTCCACCATAAGCCTTACTTGTGTAGGTGTGAGAATTGACAAGATCCGGTACCAATTGTCCTATTTTCTTGATACATTATTGAGTTATTATTGATCCATCTTCAACATTGGAAAGGTACATTTGGTCTAGTTATTTCCTTTCTTCCACTCACATTTTCTCGAGTCTTGTGATGGATAGGCGAAGCATTTCATCTCCGGTCTTCCACGACAACGACAGTGCGAACAACTACATCACCAAAACGTCCATCTTCGGACTACAACGAGCAATGCAAGGCATTGAGCGACTCACCTTCAACATTCGCCAACACGAAGCAAGGAAAAGGGACTACATCGACACCAAGTTGGACGAACAATGGATCATGTACGAGACTTGGTGGCCAAATACAAGTCTTCTTCCCCTTCGTCATCTTCACTGCGAAGACGCTCAAGTCGCACACCTTTGGAGCGGCAACAATATGTAAGTGAAGGAAATATGCCCTAGAGGCAATAATAAAGTTATTATTTATTTCCTTATATCATGATAAATGTTTATTATTCATGCTAGAATTGTATTAACCGGAAACATAATACATGTGTGAATACATAGACAAACAGAGTGTCACTAGTATGCCTCTACTTGACTAGCTCGTTAATCAAAGATGGTTATGTTTCCTAGCCATAGACATAAGTTGTCATTTGATTAACGAGATCACCTCATTAGGAGAATGACGTGATTGACTTGACCCATTCCGTTAGCTTAGCACTCGATCGTTTAGTATGTTGCTATTGCTTTCTTCATGACTTATACATGTTCCTATGACTATGAGATTATGCAACTCCCGTTTACCGGAGGAACACTTTGTGTGCTACCAAACGTCACAACGTAAATGGGTGATTATAAAGGTGCTCTACAGGTGTCTCCAAAGGTACTTGTTGGGTTGGCGTATTTCGAGATTAGGATTTGTCACTCCGATTGTCGGAGAGGTATCTCTGGGCCCACTCGGTAATGCACATCACTATAAGCCTTGCAAGCATTGTGACTAATGAGTTAGTTGCGGGATGATGTGTTACGGAACGAGTAAAGAGACTTGCCAGTAACGAGATTGAACTAGGTATCGAGATACCGACGATCAAATCTCGGGCAAGTAACATACCGGTGACAAAGGGAACAACGTATGTTGTTATGCGGTCTGACCGATAAAGATCTTCGTAGAATATGTGGGAGCCAATATGGGCATCCAGGTCCCGCTATTGGTTATTGACCGGAGACGTGTCTCGGTCATGTCTACATAGTTCTCGAACCCGTAGGATCCGCACGCTTAACGTTACGATGACAGTTATATTATGAGTTTATGTATTTTGATGTACCGAAGGAGTTCGGAGTCCCGGATGAGATCGGGGACATGACGAGGAGTCTCGAAATGACCGAGACGTAAAGATCGATATATTGGACGACTATATTCGGACTTCGGAAAGGTTTCGAGTGATTCGGGTATTTTTCGGAGTACCGGAGAGTTACGGGAATACGTATTGGGCCTTATTGGGCCATACGGGAAAGAAGGAAAAGGGCCTCAAGGGTGGCCGCACCCCTCCCCTTGGTCTGGTCCGAATTGGACTAGGGAAAGGGGGCGCCCCCTTCCTTCCTTCTCTTTTTCCCTTCCTCTTTTCCTATTCCATATGGGAGGTGGAATCCTACTAGGACTAGGGAGTCCTAGTAGGACTCCACACTTGGTGCGCCCCCTCCTAGGGCCGGCCTCCTCCTCCCTTGCTCCTTTATATACGGGGGCAGGGGGGCACCCCAGAGACACAACAATTGATCCTTGAGATCTCTTAGCCGTGTGTGGTGCCCCCCTCCACCATATTACACCTCGATAATACCGTTGCAGAGCTTAGGCGAAGCCCTGCGTCGGTGGAACATCATCATCGTCACCACGCCATCGTGCTGACGAAACTCTCCCTCAACACTCGGCTGGATCGGAGTTCGAGGGACGTCATCGAGCTGAACGTGTGTAGAACTCGGAGGTGCCGTACGTTCGGTACTTGATCGGTCGGATCGTGAAGACGTACGACTACATCAACCGCGTTGTGATAACACTTCCGCTGTCGGTCTACGAGGGTACGTGGACAACACTCTCCCCCCTCGTTGCTATGCATCACCATGATCTTGCGTGTGCGTAGGAATTTTTTTGAAATTACTACGTTCCCCAACAGTAAGTACCATGCGGCACCGTTAAGAAAACCTTCATGAGCACAAAAGAAGACCGCGAGACGAGCACCAACAAGACGGAGCTACGACTACTACCACCACTTCGGCATCTTCGCCAAGGGTTATCAAGGCATCTTCGCCTTTGGACGTACGGCATCTTCGCCTACCTCCGACGAGTACGCCTACATCGGCCTTCATCCACAACGACGGTGATGAGATGATCGAGCATGGGATTTTTCCTTCGGTCATGGAGGAGAGCGATGATGTGCCATCTTCGGCCTTCATCCACTGCGAGGACGACGAGATGGTTGAGCATGGGATTTTCCCTTCGACCATGGCGACGTATGAAGACTTGAGTGACTTATGCCACCATATTGAGAGTGAGAGTGCCGTCACCACTAGCCCCATATATGACGAGTTGCCCCCGATTCTCATGTGAGGAGAGCCACCACCACCACCACTTGAGTGATTTGTGTGACTCCACCATATGTGACATCGAGTGCACCTACCTTGAGGGAGTGAGTGAGCCACCACCACATAAAGAGAATGAGGTCATTTCGATTTCTAACAACTGAACTTCTACCTTTATTGTGTCTTCTCATTTGGTGATAGGTCCCATATATGATGACGCGTCGATTCTCGACGACTTCGTCCTTCCTTTGGAAAAGACGACGGCCATGGTGGACGATGATGCATCCCCCGCATGGTTCCATCAAGATGAAGATGACCACGAATTAGTCTTCGACACCTCACCTACAACACATAAGCGATGCTCCAAAGGTAACATAGGTGATGGTGCTTCTCTTGTCCCACTAGTGGACTATCTCACCAATGATTGCTTGCATGATGTTGATTCACCTATTCCCATGCTTCATGCTAGTGCGACTTCCTCATGTCATGACTTACCAATTTATGATGAATATGATGATGAGCATGTTGAATTGCCTAGTTGTGATGCTATGCTCCATAGAATATCATGTGAAAATTCTTTTGGTCACATCATGTTTGACAGTCCATTGAACTTGCCATATGTTATGAGTGAGATCTCCCATATTGCATCATTTCAATCTCAACATAGTAACTATGCATGTTCCATTAAAATAAATCCCATTTGCACTTATGGCATAGATGACAAGATGATGGTTATTGGTATTTGCTTCTCTTGTGATGATATTGCTATGCTACCTTTGCAAAATTCGCGCAACTCATCTCATATGCCATGCCATGAAAATTATTGTGTATCGCTTGTTTCCTTTCCTTGTGTGCATCATATGCGTCCCATGAATAATAATGCTCTTGTTGTGCCACACACTTGATATAATTGCATTCTCAATTTGTGTCTCCATCGTGCCATACATAACAACTATTCTTTCATGATGGATGACATGTTCTTATACCATGCATCATTGAGCGATGCTTCTCTTGTGCTAACCCACACGTGCACATACGCATCATGATGGATAATGTGTACATTTACCACACACACAATTTCTTTTGTTTGTGTATTTGTTGTGTAGGTACCCATGCATACTTGTCAACCTCACAATCCCATGAGTTGACAAAACGAGCTCTAGAGAACAATGACGACGTGGGATCCCGTGGATTCTCATTCCCACCACTCTCTTCGCGCATTTCTTCTACATGGCTCTCACATGGTTATGGGTTATCGTCCATTACATATTATATGTCCATCTTGCCATGCTCACTTTGCATGATATGCTCATTCCTATGCCTTTGCAATGCATTTGTGACCCATGCTTTGCATTACACATGATGATTGATTTTAGTACTTGTATGTGTATTTGCAAGCTTGGTGGAGATATTGCTTGTTATTGCCATGTTCCATTTATGCCACATTCCTACGATGATACTATGTTCTTGCTTTGTGCTCATGCTCGCGATATGTCATGTGCATTACCTATATCTATTATTTGCTCACATGACATGATTGCCATGATTTCCTCTAGTGTGTTGCATCTTCGCTCCACTAGTTTGCACGACTTGATTTCTATACTTTCTCATGTTGCATCCAATTCTTGGATTACTTGCTCCTATCATATGTTTGGTTGCAACAATGTCATTACTTCACATATGCCTATGCCTACTGTTTTCTCACGTGACTTGATTGCCTCGCACATGTTGCAAAATTGCTATATCATTTGTGTTGAGTGCCTCACTTTCTTCACCACACCATATGCACATTATGCTTGGATTGTCTTGCACTTGCCTCATGCATTTAGACATTTCATTTCATTTGGTGTTGTGAATGACTCTTATGCCTACCATAGACCGTTCATTGAGAGTCTTATGCATGATTGCTATGAGCTTGATGTAGATGCTTATTCTCCTGACACACATATTTGCATCGCTACCTCCCATTTACATGCTTGTTTCCATGATGTCCTTGATTTTGCTCAATTTATGTGCTTACATGACACGTCACAATCCCTTGTCACACCACATGCTATGCTTGATGACGAAACTTGTTTGGTGAATCACCTCTTGAATGCTTGGTTTTGGACTAACGCTAACCACATTTGTTTTTCCAAGTGTTTGTTGTACTTGCTCCTTTTGAAGGAATCACAACACGGTGCGACATTGGAGAGTGCCCATTTCGAGCTCCCACATGACAAGTGCTTGGTGGATGTCCACTTCTACACGGTGACGCCCTCTCTTTACCATGAAGATCACGATCCATGGACGGATCTCTCCCAAGGGGGGGAGATGATGCGGAGCATCCCTCGACCATCACCATGGACGTCACACCACCACCGCAAGCACGAAGAGGACCGATGACAAGAGCTCGCACACGCGTAATCGAAACCGAGGTTAATTCTTTCCTCTTTGAACTTCATTCGGATTCACACGAGAGTTGGATTCTACCTCAAATGGAAACATTGTGCATTCTTAGGTACTTCAGAGATGATCGCGAGGAAGCATGGAAGGAACACCAAGTCCACCCGAAGGTTCAAGCACGCACGAGGTCTCCCGGGGAGGGAGAAGAGAGGAGTGGTCCAGACAAGGAAGACCGGAGGCCCCTGGACACTCCGGGTGCCTGGACGTGGACATCCCCGGATACCCGGTCCCCTAGCAGCCGGCCGCCCTCCCTCCTGGACGCACCGGGTGCTCGGCCCCGCTGCTGGGCACTACAGCCGCCGCCCCGGGTGCCCGGCCCCTGCGCTGGGAGCTGCTGCCTCCGCCCGGGTGCCCGGGCTTGGAACCCCTGGGTGCCCGGCCCCCCTCCAGCCGGCCCTCTGCCCAGTCCGGGTGCCCGGCCCTTGCTGCCCCAGGTGCCCGGCCTCACCTCTACGCCCGCCTCTGTCTGGTCCGGGTGCCCGGACCCCTCCGAATGCGTGCGTGCATTTTTCAGTTTTGACCCTTGTATCCCCCTCTCCCTCACAATTCGTCCCTAGGCTATATAAACTCCTCCCCTAGCTCATTAGAGAGGATAGCAAAGTATATGTGAGATATTGAGAGAGCTTTGCTCATCTTCCTCCTCTTGGAGATCATGACCTCTAAGGAAGAAGATCCTCTTGTGGATATCAAGGCCTCCTCTTGGAGAAGGATCCCCATCATAAGATCATCAAGACCTCCTTCCTCATAGGATTGGGATGAACTAGTTACCTCTTGTATCTTCTTCTGTTGGATCTGGATCTTTGTATCTCTCTTTGTGTGATTGGATCTAGCACATGTGTGATTGGATCAAGTCAATTTGAGTGTTCCTCGAATTTCCCACTTTGTGTTCTTCTTTTTCTTGGGGATTTCCCCTCCAATTCGTGAAAGATCTTCACCTAGGGTTTCACCCTACAACACTCCATTTGTCTAGTTGTACTGAGACAAGTTCATTAGCACTAAATAGTAACAAGATTAAATGTTGATACTATGTATACGCATGAATATTGGGGGGGGGGGATCTTTTATGAGTTCCTGGAGAACTTCTTTTAGGTAATAGAAGTCTTAATGACAAACCAACTTTTTTGTATAGACACACACAGTGGCGCTAAATTAAGCGAGAGCGCACTTTTATGAGTTCCTGGAGAACTACTTTTAGGTATAGAAGTCTTAATGACAAACCAACTTTTTTGTACTATTTTAGACGCATACGGTGACGCTAAACTAAGCGAGAGCGCAAAATGCCTTATCGTGCGCGCCGGTCGCTAATTGCGCTAATCGCTTGCTCCGCGCCACTCGGCCTCACCTATAGCTAATGACCGTAAAAGGTTTGCATATATATATATATATAGTAATAGGATAAAAATCCGTTACTAGCAGCCCATGCTGCACGATCGCCTCGTAACGTTTGACCACTACTTTGGTAACGATGGTAAAAAAACTGTCTTATATAGTAACGGTATTAGAAACTTTATCAGATCCTAGGCTGATCCATCACTAGTTATGGTAAAGTTTTGGCAACATACAATAATGTAATTAAAATTGTTACTAACCACTACTCACCAGCCCTCCGTCCTCCAATATTAAACTAAAATTTTCACATGGTAATGCTGTAATAAGAATGGAATTGCTTCTAGAAATGATTATTTTCTTTGTTAAATTCAATAGTAATTTTTCTGCATCAATAAGAAATGACAGTAGTATATACATGTGCATACATCAAGATCGAACTAGTAAACGGATCTAGTTTTAGTGGATGTGTGTGTCGTGAGGTACGTGGACACATTCTAAAATTGGATGGTAATTTTACTATTTTCATGGACGACACACTTGATGGTTAATATTTTTGGAGTTTCACTTGAGGGTAATTCTGTTACTCCTCTGTACAAAGCCAATTACCATTAGTCGCTAATGTGCATATATATAGTAACTGCAATTCAATTTAGCCAAGGCAATTTTTAGTATCATGTAAATGTATAAGGCTGAAATATCATAGTAGATATAATAATTGTAATTCAAAAGGTTATTGCTGGCGCTGCACCATCTGGTCTCCCACAAAACCTAATTAGACCATCTCATAATATTTTGGGCACATCGTAGTTAACTAGCAATTAGATGGTAATTTTCTCTACTCCTAATGTCTTAGTTGGCAGTTTTCGCGGTTAATTTTCGTCCCATCTATCATGGTTTTTTTTCGTCCTCTACCTCCCATCTCCCAGCGATTCCCCCTGAACCGACCGAGCGGCGAAAGAAAAAACTGAGATTGGGATGCCCCCAGGTGCAAACCTCCGGTCGATCGATAGAAAAACGGATGTAAAAAACTCTACCAAAGAAAACCAACGAAAAAAAAATCGACTTGGACTCGCACGCACGAGCGAGCGAGGCGTGTACCCTCGAGCGAGAACGAGGCCACACCACCACATCCCTTCGCCGCCGCCTCGCACTTGCATCCCTGCGCAGGTTGCGCTACCTCGACGGACCCTTTGCCGCCGCTGAGATCCGAGAAGAGTCTCCCTTCGCCGCCGCCAAGATCCCGTGCCTCTCTACAGATCCCCCTCTCTCTTCTTCGCCCATCCACCTAGATCGAAAACCGTCGCCCCTTGGTCGCTGCTGGTGCTCGAGGGAAGACGAGGGCGGCTCCTCCCGGCGATTCCGCGTGCGAGTATAAATCCAGCTCGGTATGAATCGCTGTTTTTTTTCCTATGTTGTAATCTGATACACATGCGAGTATAAATCAAAGTTTTCCCATACAGCTTATAAGTGTACTGTGCGCTGATGTGGTCCCTTGGAAAAGTTCTAAATACTCCTCAAGTTATGCGTGTCTACAACTCTACATTGGGTAATACTTGTCTTCTATCGTTCATCACCTTTTCTCTGTAATGTAATGATGCTTTAGTTATCTTGTTACTTCTGGAAACTGACGGCTGTACAGTTCTAATGTACTTTCAATGAAAAAAAACCTACTTTAAATATTTCTGGAAAACCAAAATATAGTGCGAAAATCCAGCACACAGTGGTTGCAGGAGTGATTGTGTGGTCATGTTTTTGCATTGTAAGTTTGTAACCAGAAACTCACGTCCAAACTAATATTTGCCGGTCGTTTAATGACAAGCCTGTGAGTCCCAGTACGGAAAATTAACTAGGGCCATTTGACCTACAGTTAGGGAGATTGTTACTTGAGCGCATACATCCAATGAATACTGTAACTTGAGTACGTATAGCCAGAGCAATAAGATATTTCGGACACAGCCTGGAGATTGGGCTTGACAAGCAAAAGCTTGTGTACATCATAGTGACTGCTCTTTATGCTGGGTCAACTAATGTGTGCCTTGTCTCTTACTGGCCCTGTTGGATGCGTTCCCGACAGTCCAGTTCGCCTGTTTCACATCAATGTAAGCCATTAAGGACGACCTTGTCTTTGCTCGCATCGCGGTGCAGCGAACGGGCACGCGGTTGAACACACCATGACTTCAGTTGCAATTGCAGAAGCTGCTACCCGAGCCATGATTCAACAGAGGTCAGTGAGGAAGTTTGGGTTCTCACTCTCCTTTTCCACACTGCCGATGTGGAGGTGGCAACTGGATTGGTTAGTTTCCCATGTTATTTCCCTTTGTTTACTTTTCATTACCACCTGGCTCATCTACCTTTTCCTGATCAAAAGGCTCTCATCATCTCCCTCACTTTGTTTGCTGTAATAACCAATCTACTATCTTCATTTATACTTGTGCTGTTTCTTAGTATGAGTTGTCTTTGGTCAGCTGATTATGTGTTAACTGTGGATTAATTTGGGTGTAGCAAAAACTTTTGGGTACAGACCTTGGTTGTTTATTCGATGTACTTGTTAGCCGTAAACCATGCCAGGCCGTTGGAGGTCAGTGCTGGTCGTTGCAAGCTGTTGGGCAGGCCCGCGTTGCGTGCGGTTATGCGCGTCGTGTGCGTGGAGAGCCCGGCCAGGTCGTGTGTGTCTGGGTGTTGTTTGACCATAATCTGGGCACTGTCTAAGTAGTGTATGGCCAGTGTACGTGGTGTGCGTGTGTGTCCATTGGTCAAATCGGGGCTGGGCGGAAGCAGGGATGGTCGAGCCGTAGGCCGTTGACGAGCGCAGTGCAGGAGCAAGGCGTGGAGGCCGGGTCTCGCGGAAGAGCAGTTGGCTCACGTTCGAGAAAGGCCGAGCCTCCAGGAGATCGTGTACATGCGCGTGGAGCTTGACAGAGGGCGTTGCGTGGGCATTGCGTCGTTGACAGGCTATAAGAGCTCTTGTAATCCTTGTGTGTATGGCTGTGCCAGCTAGTTGGATAATGGAAAACGGCGTCTATGCGCCGAGGCGTTTGAGCGCCGGGAAAATCCACTGATGTCTCCTCTTTCTTCTACCTACGTTCGTGCGAGTGAGAGAGAGCGGGAGGGAGCTGGGCACCGGCGCAAGGAGCAAGCTAGGGCTCGGCGCCAACAATTGGTATCAGAGCTTCGTTATCTTGGGCGTCGTTCTCCTTGCCGGAGGCGTGCCGGCGGTGGCGGAGTTCGCCGGCGGCTGCGCGATGCTCCGGGCCGTGTGTCGGTCTATGGAGGTGCGCGGCGCGGCGAGGAGGCAGCGGTGGCTGCGGCGGCACGGTGAGGAGGCCGCGGAGGATCTGCGTGGTGGCGGCTTCAACGACACACAGCGGCATGGCGGCATGGAGGTGCTGCGCTGCGGTTGAGGCCGCAGCGGTGCAGGGTAATAAGCCGCCGGCGAGCCGGGCGCGACCGGTGCGTGTTATGGGTGCGCATTGGACGTGTCAAGCGCGTCGGGACCGCGGGCGCGCGTACGAGCGTGCGGTTGACGTTGGGAGGAGGCGTATGTCGCGGTTGTGCTCGAGTCCGTGCTCGAGTTCGGCTACATCCTTCCGGTGTTTGTCGCTGGAGTTCGCGTCGGAGCGCGACGGGTGCGCCGGCCGGGGAGTGCGGGGCGTGGCGAATGCAGCGGAGGAGTGACCGCGTCGGGGCGCTGGACTCGGGCCGTGGCGACTGCGTGCGTGCGCTTCGTGTACACGAGCCTGGGAGCGCGGGACGTGGGGTGCTGCGCGGCGGAGGCCGCAGCGGCGCGGTGCGACGGTCATGACGACGACGACGACGACGACGGAAGCCGCAACAACTCCAGCGACGCCAGGTCGTGGTTTAGGGGGAGAAATGTTAGCCGTAAACCATGCCAGGCCGTTGGAGGTCAGTGCTGGTCGTTGCAAGCTGTTGGGCAGGCCCGCGTTGCGTGCGGTTATGCGCGTCGTGTGCGTGGAGAGCCCGGCCAGGTCGTGTGTGTCTGGGTGTTGTCTGACCATAATCTGGGCACTGTCTAAGTAGTGTATGGCCAGTGTACGTGGTGTGCATGTGTGTCCATTGGTCAGATCGGGGCTGGGCGGAAGCAGGGATGGCCGAGCCGCAGGCCGTTGACGAGCGCAGTGGAGGAGCAAGGCGTGGAGGCCGGGTCTCGCGGAAGAGCAGTTGGCTCACGTTCGAGAAAGGCCGAGCCTCCAGGAGATCGTGTACGTGCGCGTGGAGCTTGGCAGAGGGTGTTGCGTGGGCATTGCGTCGTTGACAGGTTATAAGAGCTCTTGTAATCCTTGTGTGTCTGGCTGTGCCAGCTAGTTGGATAATGGAAAACGGCGTCTATGCGCCGAGGCGTTTGAGCGCCGGGAAAATCCACTAATGTCTCCTCTTTCTTCTACCTTCGTTCGTGCGAGTGAGAGAGAGCGGGAGGGAGCTGGGCACCGGCGCAAGGAGCAAGCTAGGGCTCGGCGCCAACAGTACTAAGGAGCCACCATTGCAACCTTAACAAGGTTTTCGAGCATCTTGCTTAATTCACCATTGGTATCACCACGTTTTAATTAATATTCTGGATTACTGTTTCATCCCACAGTCATCTACAACACTTGCAGGTCAAAACATTTGCATACCATAGTTTGGACAACCAATAGACCCCTAGAATCTGCTGCATGGAGTGAGTTACCAAATAGACATGCATATGATTTTTTTTTCTATCACTATTACAATATATGGCTATCAATTTTTTATTCATTCCATGATTCATTGCTCTTGTTATTTCCTGAGGTATTTGTTGCCACTTATTATTTTTTATGGAGATCTGGGTGGGTGTTTCTAGACACAAATAATTTTCTTTGTTGGTTTATACGTTGCATCTTAGGTTAAATTAGTCAATGATGATAAGGAATGAAATGTGGCCATTGGTTAATGGATCTTTAGTGGAATAGATGTGAAAAGCAACAATGATATACCCTGTAAATTTGTGGGACCACAAAACCAAGTACCTTGTTGAATATAGAATACTCTGAATGCTTGAACTCAAATATTGGTCATGTTAGTGTTGACAGTGGTGAACATTAGTCAGATTGCCATTGATTGAGTTGTCAACACCGATGATTGGGGTTGTTTTTTCTGGTTGAACAATGCCAACATCGCATAGTGGGTCATCTCAATTTCATGTGACCTGAAATTGTGATGTCTTTGAATATATTTTGATCTGACGAGGTACTAATATTTTGGTCAACTATAAAATATTTGCTTCTCTGTGCCGCAATATAAACTTATTCTTACTGTATTATCCTCAGTTATTCTGATAGGACCATAGGAGTTCAAGATTACTTGTCTAGAGGTAATTGTCAGAAGCAGCCTCCGAAGTTTGCTTGTTTTGAATTTAGTATTTGTTGAAGTACAAAATGTGTTGACTAAAATGATGATTCCGTCAGAAAAATTGTGTCATTTGGAATTAAGATGTCTATTGATCTATCCTTGTGCATAACGATTTGTCAATACCTTAAGTTATAGGTGAAGCTTTGCATTATTATTGTCGGACCTAAATTTCACCGAAGACTTCAATAGGGGATGTTGCCTCTTTCACCTGATTGTTGTGATTTTTCTTGACTCTCTGTCGTGGGTAAATCATAGTGCAATTGCGTCTCGTATTCTGTTTGGGCCTGTAGGTGAGTGTTTCCTTGCTTTTTCATTTCTTATAAGTTGTCGTTCTTTTGTTGCTTATATTAAAGTTTGGATTTTTTTTTTCTTCAGCCTGCAGGGCCAATTAGGTGTGAGCAATAATGCAATACGTGCAAATATTTTCCTTTGATCTTCAACTCCCAACATCTCTAATATTTCCATGCGGCTCAGCCATATGCCCAAGAGAATAAAACAACTCTTGCCTTTAGTGGATACCCAAGAGTAATTGATGTTGTTCTGTTTTGAATGATGCCTCTAGCTGTGGTAGAAATGTATTCAGAATACATGGGAAAGCAAATGCATGTCATGGTCATGTTTAGGGAGGAAAAATGGGGCAAATATCCCATGTGAGCTTTATCTTGTACAAATCATTTTGTTCTTCTGTGCTCTTGTAAGCGGGTTGTGGTTGATTCATAAATTGGTCCAATTTGGATATTTCCTAATCATAATCAAGATATTTCGCACCATAAAGATTAATTATTGACAGTGTTAGTAAATCATGCCTAATATTTATCTCTTTTCTATCCTTACAGTGACATGCAAGATGCAACTGCAAGGATAAACTGGTTTTTGAACTTCCCTTTCTTGGTCATGTGACATTTCAAGTTTGCACATCTCACATATTAGAATAGAAACAGTAAGCTTAAGTTGTCATGTGAGCCTCATGAAACCTGATTCGTTCATTAGGCGTGCACTTTAAATTTTCTCTTTGTTCATTATATTTTCTTGCTTGCTATATCCATGCAATATTAATAAAATATCTATATTTCAGCTAGATTTTATTTATCAGGTTTTGGATGGTTTTCTCCGGTACCTCAGAACATTTTGAATGTAATCTCTTTAGGTTCTCGTATTTAGCTCATGGCCCGATCTTTTGTTGAAAGGAAACTCAAGGTTCCAACTTGATATGCCCTCTCTTTCATTTGGTATAAATTTGGTGACCTAAAAGCAGTTTTAGGTATAGGAGATAGAAAGTGAGGAGGACCTTTTTAGCTTGCTCTTCTCTAACGGATACATAAATTTGTACTATGAATCAGGCATGTGCGTGCGAGGGAGGGAAGAGGAGAGAAACATTGAGATTTTTCATGCTTTGGATGAACATTTCTATTCATAGCTTTCTTTTTCCATGGCAGCGCATGAGCTTGGCGCCATCGTGGTAGATCCCGAAATGTAGGGTGGGTCCATCGTGGTAGAGCCCCGGGATGCAGGGTGGGTCCAATATAGAACCAAGAGGTAGTAGCACTAAGATAGGAAGGCCGCCACCACCGTTGGCCTGCCATGGCGATGTCGACCACAGGCTCACTTTGAACATGAGTTAGTGGATTTTGTGACAAGAGTGGGGGTTGAGAGTGAGCAGGATAGGATTGGGGTTAGTCTGTTCAATTACGGCCCTCTAAGAGAAACAATTTTTCTACTTTAGAAAATGCAGCAGATTGCATTTCATTAGAGATGGCCTTGCAGCAAATTGCATGAGCGAGCAGTTCATGTTTTATTTTCATCAAGTCATACAATTTTTGGGTAGGATAGAAAGTTAAATGCATTGGTTGGTTGCTAGAATAGTTAATAATGGACACGGTTGCGTATTAGTTGCATGTCCAACAACGGACATCATATTTCAGTTTCATAGTAATGCATGATATTCAACTGTATGTTACAACATGGCAATGGCATAGGAGACATCGGATTCGCCTTCTTCGCTCAGGGGTGTCACGGGCGGCGCATGCCTCATCACCCTTGATGGCGGTGGTGGATCGGCAGGAACACGGGGGGAGGGGATCAGGTTGGGGACCGGGGCGGTTGGTGGGAGACTCCCCTTCGCGGTTCGTGAGGAAGTGTGTTGTGAAAGAATGAGGACACCATGACGAAGGTGAGGTGGGCTTCATTCCGTTTTAAAGGACAGAACTCCAACGAGAAATGTCCCGCTATGGCGGGAAATCGAGCGGAATAGGGAGTCCGACAGGAAAAGGAAGGGTGCATCGTGGGATGGGTTTTTGTGTTGGGACCGCATGTTGGAGATGAAGGAAATATGCCCTAGAGACAATAATAAAGTTATTATTTATTTCCATATTTCATGATAAATGTTTATTATTCATGCTAGAATTGTATTAACCGGAAACATAATACATGTGTGGATACATAGACAAACAGAGTGTCACTAGTATGCTTCTAATTGACTAGCTCGTTGATCAAAGATGGTTATGTTTCCTAGCCATAGACATGAGTTGTCATTTGATAAACGGGATCACATCATTAGGAGAATGATGTGATTGACTTGATCCATTCCGTTAGCTTAGCACTTTCGTTTTAGTTTACTGCTATTGCTTTCTTCATGACTTATACATGTTCCTATGACTATGAGATTATGCAACCCCCGATTACCGGAGGAACACTTTGTGTGCGACCAAACGTCACAACGTAACTGGGTGATTATAAAGGTGCTCTATAGGTGTCTCCGATGGTACTTGTTGAGTTGGCATAGATCGAGATTATGATTTGTCACTTCGATTGTCGGAGAGGTATCTCTGGGCCCTCTCGGTAATGCACATCACTATAAGCCTTGCAAGCAATGTGACTAATGAGTTAGTTGCGGGATGATGCATTACGGAACGAGTAAAGAGACTAGCCGGTAACGAGATTGAGCTTGGTATTGAGATACCGACGATCGAATCTCGGGCAAGTAACATACCGATGACAAAGGGAACAACCTATATTGTTATGCGGTTTGACTGATAAAGATCTTTGTAGAATATGTGGGAGCCAATATGACCATCCAGGTTCCGCTATTGGTTATTGAACAGAAACGTGTCTCGGTCATGTCTACATAGTTCTCGAACCCGTAGGGTCTGCACGCTTAAAGTTCGGTGACGATCGGTATTATGAGTTTTTGCGTTTTGATGTACCGAAGGTAGTTCGGAGTCTCGGATATCATCACGGACATGATGAGGAGTCTCGAAATGGTCGAGACGTAAAGATCGATATATTGGACGACTATGTTTGTGTTGGGGAACGTAGTAATTTCAAAAAATTTCCTACGCACACGCAAGATCATGGTGATGCATAGCAACGAGAGGGGAGAGTGTTGTCCACGTACCCTCGTAGACCGACAGCGGAAGCGTTATCACAACGCGGTTGATGTAGTCGTACGTCTTCACGATCCGACCGATCAAGTACCGAACGTACGGCACCTCCAAGCTCTACACATGTTCAGCTCGATGACGTCCCTCGAACTCCGATCCAGCCGAGTGTTGAGGGAGAGTTTCGTCAGCACGACGGCGTGGTGACGATGATGATGTTCCACCGACGCAGGGCTTCGCCTAAGCTCCGCAACGGTATTATCGAGGTGTAATATGGTGGAGGGGGGCACCGCACACGGCTAAAATATCGTATATCAAGTGTGTCTAGAGGTGCCCCCTGCCCCCGTATATAAAGGAGCAAGGGGGAGGCCGGCTGCCCTTGGCGCGCCAAAGAGAGGGGGGGGAGTCCTCCTCCTAGTAGGAGTAGGACTCCCCTTTCCTAGTCCTACTAGGAAAAGAAGGGGGGAAGGAAAGAGAGGGAGAGGGAGAGGGAAAGGGGGGCTGCGCCCCCCTCTCCTAGTTCAACTAGGACTCCTCCTGGGAGGGGGCGCGCCACCTCCTGGCTGCTTCCCTCTCTCCCCTCAAGGCCCACTAAGGCCCAATACTTCCGCGGGGGTTCCGGTAACCCTCCGGCACTCCGGTTTAATCCGAAACTTCTCCGGAACACTTCCGATGTCCGAATATAGTCGTCCAATATATCAATCTTTATGTCTCGAACATTTCGAGACTCCTCGTCATGTCCGTGATCACATCCGGGACTCCGAACAACCTTCGGTATATCAAAACATATAAACTCATAATATAACTGTCATCATAACTTTAAGCGTGCGGACCCTTCGGGTTCGAGAACTATGTAGACATGACCGAGACATCTCTCCGGTCAATAACCAATAGCGGGACCTGGATGCCCATATTGACTCCCACATATTCTACGAAGATCTTTATCGGTCAGACCGCATAACAACATACGTTGTTCCCTTTGTCATCGGTATGTTACTTGCCCGAGATTCGATCGTCGGTATCTCGATACCTAGTTCAATCTCGTTACCGGCAAGTCTCTTTACTCGTTCTGTAATACATCATCCCGCAACTAACTCATTAGTCACAATGCTTGCAAGGCTTATAGTGATGTGCATTGCCGAGTGGGTCCAGAGATACCTCTCCGACAATCGGAGTGACAAATCCTAATCTCGAAATACGCCAACCCAACAAGTACCTTTGGAGACACCTGTAGAGCACCTTTATAATCACCCATTTACGTTGTGACGTTTGGTAGCACACAAAGTGTTCCTCCGGTAAACGGGAGTTGCATAATCTCATAGTCATAGGAACATGTATAAGTCATGAAGAAAGCAATAGCAACATACTAAACGATCGGGTGCTAAGCTAACGTAATGGGTCATGTCAATCACGTCATTCTCCTAATGAGGTGATCCCGTTAATCAAATGACAACTCATGTCTATGGCTAGGAAACATAACCATCTTTGATTAACGAGCTAGTCTGGTAGAGGCATACTAGTGACACTCTGTTTGTCTATGTATTCACACATGTATTATGTTTCCGGTTAATACAATTCTAGCATGAATAATAAGCATTTATCATGATATAAGGAAATATATAATACTTTATTATTGCCTCTAGGGCATATTTCCTTCAGTCTCCCACTTGCACTAGAGTCAATAATCTAGATTACATAGTAATGATTCTCACACCCATGGAGTCTTGGTGCTGATCATGTTTTGCTCGTGGAAGAGGCTTAGTCAACGGGTTTGCAACATTCAGATCCGTATGTATCTTGCAAACTTCTATGTCTCCCACCTGGACTAAATCCCGGATGGAAATTGAAGCGTCTTCTGATGTGCTTGGTTCTCTTGTGAAATCTGGATTCCTTTGCTAAGGCAATTGCACCAGTATTGTCACAAAAGATTTTCATTGGTCCCGATGTACTAGGTATGACACCTAGATCGGATATGAACTCCTTCATCCAGACTCCTTCATTTGCTGCTTCCGAAGCAGCTATGTATTCCCCTTCACACGTAGATCCCGCCACGACACTTTGCTTAGAACTGCACCAACTGACAGCTCCACCCGTTCAATGTAAATACGTATCCGGTTTGCGATTTCGAATCGTCCGGATCAGTGTCAAAGCTTGCATCAACGTAACCTCTTACGATGAGCTCTTTGTCACCTCCATAAACGAGAAACATATCCTTAGTCCTTTTCAGGTATTTCAGGATGTTCTTGACCGCTGTCCAGTGATCCACTCCTGGATTACTTTGGTACCTTCCTGCTAAACTTATAGCAAGGGACACATCAGGTCTGGTACACAGCATTGCATACATGATAGAGCCTATGGCTGAAGCATAGGGAACATCTTTCATCTTCTCTCTATCTTCTGCAGTGGTCGGGCATTGAGTCTTACTCAATCTCACACCTTGTAGTACAGGCAAGAACCCTTTCTTTGCTTGATCCATTTTGAACTTCTTCAAAACTTTGTCAAGGTATGTGCTTTGTGAAAGTCCAATTAAGCGTCTTGATCTATCTCTATAGATCTTAATGCCTAATATATATGCAGCTTCACCGAGGTCTTTCATTGAAAAAGTCTTATTCAAGTATCCCTTTATGCTATCCAGAAATTCTATATCATTTCCAATCAGTAATATGTCATCCACATATAATATCAGAAATGCTATCGAGCTCCCACTCACTTTCTTGTAAATACAGGCTTCTCCAAAAATCTGTATAAAACCAAATGCTTTGATCACACTATCAAAGCGTTTATTCCAACTCCGAGAGGCTTGCACCAGTCCATAAATGGATCGCTGGAGCTTGCACACTTTGTTAGCTCCCTTTGGATCGACAAAACCTTCCGGTTGCATCATATACAACTCTTCTTCCAGAAATCCATTCAGGAATGCAGTTTTGACATCCATTTACCAAATTTCATAATCATAAAATGCGGCAATTGCTAATATGATTCGGACAGACTTAAGCATCGCTACGGGTGAGAAGGTCTCATCGTAGTCAATCCCTTGAACTTGTCGAAAACCTTTCGCAACAAGTCGAGCTTTATAGACAGTAACATTACCATCAGCGTCAGTCTTCTTCTTGAAGATCCATTTATTTTCAATGGCTTGCCGACCATCGGGCAAGTCAACCAAAGTCCATACTTTGTTCTCATACATGGATCCCATCTCGGATTTCATGGCTTCAAGCCATTTTGCGGAATCTGGGCTCACCATCGCTTCTTCATAGTTCGTAGGTTCGTCATGGTCTAGTAACATGACCTCCAGAACAGGATTACCGTACCACTCTGGTGCGGATCTTGATCTAGTTGACCTACGAGGTTCAGTAATAACTTGATCTGAAGTTTCATGATCATTATCATTAACTTCCTCACTACTTGGTGTAGGTGTCGCAGAAACTGATTTCTGCGATGATCTACTTTCCAATAAGGGAGCAGGTATAGTTACCTCATCAAGTTCTACTTTCCTCTCACTCACATCTTTCGAGAGAAACTCCTTCTCTAGAAAGGATCCATTCCTAGCAACGAATATCTTGCCTTCGGATCTGTGATAGAAGGTATACCCAGCAGTCTCTTTTGGGTATCCTATGAAGACACATTTCTCCGATTTAGGTTTGAGCTTATCAGGTTGAAGTTTCTTCACATAAGCATCGCAACCCCAAACTTTAAGATACGACAACTTTGGTTTCTTGCCAAACCATAGTTCACAAGGCGTCGTCTCAACGGATTTCGATGGTGTCCTATTTAGAGTGAATGCAGCCGTCTCTAAAGCATAACCCCAAAACGATAGCGGTAAATCAGCAAGAGACATCATAGATCGCACCATATCTAATAAAGTAGGATTATGACGTTCGGACACACCATTACGCTGTGGTGTTCCGGGTGGCGTGAGTTGCGAAACTATTCCGCATTGTTTTAATTGTAGACCAAACTCGTAACTCAAATATTCTCCTCCACGATCAGATCATAGGAATTTTATTTTCTTATTACGATGATTTTCAACTTCACTCTGAAATTCTTTGAACTTTTCAAATGTTTCAGACTTATGTTTCATTAAGTAGATATACCCATATCTGCTCAAATCATCTGTGAAGGTGAGAAAATAACGATATCCGCCACGAGCCTCAATATTCATCGGACAACATACATCTGTATGTATGATTTCCAACAAATCTGTTGCTCTCTCCATAGTTCCGGAGAACGGTGTTTTGGTCATCTTGCCCATGAGGCACGGTTCGCAAGTACCAAGTGATTCAAAATCAAGTGATTCCAAAATTCCATCAGTATGGAGTTTCTTCATGCGCTTTACACCGATATGACCTAAACGGCAGTGCCACAAATAAGTTGCACTGTCATTATTAACTCTGCATCTTTTGGCTTTGACATTATGAATATGTGTATCACTACTATCGAGATTCATTAAAAATAGACCACTCTTCAAGGGTGCATGACCATAAAAGATATTATTCATATAAATAGAACAACCATTATTCTCTAATTTAAATGAATAACCGTCTCGCATTAAACAAGATCCAGATATAATGTTCATGCTCAACGCTGGCACCAAATAACAATTATTTAGGTCTAAAACTAATCCCGAAGGTAGATGTAGAGGTAGCGTGCCGACGGCGATCACATCGACTTCGGAACCATTTCCCACGCGCATCGTCACCTCGTCCTTAGCCAATCTTCGCTTAATCCGTAGCCCCTGTTTCGAGTTGCAAATATTAGCAACAGAACCAGTATCAAATACCCAGGTGCTACTGCGAGTATTAGTAAGGTACACATCAATAACATGTATATCACATATACCTTTGTTAACCTTGCCATCCTTCTTGTCCGCCAAATACTTGGGGCAGTTCCGCTTCCAGTGACCAGTCTGCTTACAGTAGAAGCACTCAGTTTCAGTCTTAGGTCCAGATTTGGATTTCTTCTCCTGAACAGCAACTTGCTTGCTGTTCTTCTTGAAGTTCCTTTTCTTCTTCCCTTTGCCCTTTTTCTTAAAACTAGTGGTTTTACTGACCATCAACACTTGATGCTCCTTTTTGATTTCTACCTCCGCTGCCTTTAGCATTGCGAAGAGCTCGGGAATTGTCTTATCCATCCCTTGCATGTTATAGTTCATCACGAAGCTCTTGTAGCTTGGTGGCAGTGATTGAAGAATTCTGTCAATGACGCAATCATCCGGAAGTTGAACTCCCAGTTGAATCAAGTGATTATTATACCCACACATTCTGAGTATATGCTCACTGACAGAACTATTCGCTTCCATCTTGCAGCTATAGAACTTATTGGAGACTTCATATCTCTCAATCCGGGCATTTGCTTGAAATATTAACTTCAACTCCTGGAACATCTCATATGCTCCATGACGTTCAAAACGTCGTTGAAGACCCGATTCTAAGCCGTAAAGCATGGCACACTGAACTATTGAGTAGTCATCAGCTTTGCTCTGCCAGACGTTCACAACTTCTGGCGTCGCTCTTGCAGGAGGCCTGGCACCTAGCGGTGCTTCTAGGACGTAATTCTTCTGTGCAGCAATGAGGATAATCCTCAAGTTACGGACCTAGTCCGTGTAATTGCTACCATCATCTTTCAACTTAGCTTTCTCAAGGAACGCATTAAAATTCAACGGAACAACAGCACGGGCCATATATCTACAATTAACATAGACAAGCAAGATACTATCAGGTACTAAGTTCATGATAAATTTAAGTTCAATTAATCATATTACTTAAGAACTCCCACTTAGATAGACATCCCTCTAATCATCTAAGTGATTACGTGATCCAAAGCAACTAAACCATGTCCGATTAACACGTGAGATGGAGTAGTTTCAATGGTGAACATCACTATGTTGATCATATCTACTATATGATTCACGCTCGACCTTTCGGTCTCTGTGTTCCGAGGCCATATCCGTATATGCTAGGCTCGTCAAGTTTAACCTGAGTATTCCGCGTGTGCAACTGTTTTGCACCCGTTGTATTTGAACGTAGAGCCTATCACACCCGATTAACACGTGGTGTCTCAGCACGAAGAACTTTCGCAACGGTGCATACTCAGGGAGAACACTTTTATCTTGAAATTTTAGTGAGAGATCATCTTATAATGCTACCGTCAATCAAAGCAAGATAATATGCATAAAGGATTAACATCACATGCAATCAATATAAGTGATATGATATGGCCATCATCATCTTGTGCTTGTGATCTCCATCTCCGAAGCACCGTGCTTGTGATCTTCATCTCCGAAGCACCGTCATGATCACCATCGTTACCGGCGCACCGTGTTCGTGATCTCCATCTCCGAAGCACCGTGTTCGTGATCTCCATCTCCGAAGCACCGTCATGATCACCATCGTTACCGGCGCGACACCTTGATCTCCATCGTAGTATCGTTGTCGTCTCGCCAACTAATTGCTTTTACGACTATCGCTACCGCTTAGTGATAAAGTAAAACTATTACATGGTGATTGCATCTCATACAATAAAGCGACAACCATATGGCTCCTGCCAGTTGCCGATAACTCGGTTACAAAACATGATCATCTCATACAACAAATTATATCACATCATGTCTTGACCATATCACATCACAACATGCCCTGCAAAAACAAGTTAGACGTCCTCTACTTTGTTGTTGCAAGTTTTACGTGGCTGCTATGGGCTTAGCAAGAACCGTTCTTACCTACGCATCAAAACCATAACGATAGTTTGTCAAGTTGGTGCTGTTTTAACCTTCGCAAGGACCGGGCGTAGCCACACTCGGTTCAACTAAAGTGAGAGAGACAGACACCCGCCAGTCACCTTTAAGCAACGAGTGCTCCGAACGGTGAAACCAGTCTCGCGTAAACGTACGCGTAATGTCGGTCCGGGCCGCTTCATCTCACAATACCGCTGAACCAAAGTATGACATGCTGGTAAGCAGTATGACTTATATCGCCCACAACTCACTTGTGTTCTACTCGTGCATAGCATCAACGCATAAAACCAGGCTCGGATGCCACTGTTGGGGAACGTAGTAATTTCAAAAAAAATTCTACGCACACGCAAGATCATGGTGATGCATAGCAACGAGAGGGGAGAGTGTTGTCCACGTACCCTCGTAGACCGACAGCGGAAGCGTTATCACAACGCGGTTGATGTAGTCGTACGTCTTCACGATCCGACCGATCAAGTACCGAACGTACGGCACCTCCAAGCTCTACACACGTTCAGCTCGATGACGTCCCTCGAACTCCGATCCAGCCAAGTGTTGAGGGAGAGTTTCGTCAGCACGACGGCGTGGTGACGATGATGATGTTCCACTGACGCAGGGCTTCGCCTAAGCTCCGCAACGGTATTATCGAGGTGTAATATGGTGGAGGGGGGCACCGCACACGGCTAAAATATCGTATATCAAGTGTGTCTAGAGGTGCCCCCTGCCCCCGTATATAAAGGAGCAAGGGGGAGGCCGGCTGCCCTTGGCGCGCCAAAGAGAGGGGGGAGTCCTCCTCCTAGTAGGAGTAGGACTCCCCTTTCCTAGTCCTACTAGGAAAAGAAGGGGGGAAGGAAAGAGAGGGAGAGGGAGAGGGAAAGGGGGCTGCGCCCCCCTCTCCTAGTTCAACTAGGACTCCTCCTGGGAGGGGGCGCGCCACCTCCTGGCTGTTGCCCTCTCTCTCCCCTCAAGGCCCACTAAGGCCCAATACTTCCCCGGGGGGTTCCGGTAACCCTCCGGCACTCATGTTTAATTCGAAACTTCTCCGGAACACTTCCGGTGTCCGAATATAGTCGTCCAATATATCAATCTTTATGTCTCGACCATTTCGAGACTCCTCGTCATGTCCGTGATCACATCCAGGACTCCGAACAACCTTCGGTACATCAAAACATATAAACTCATAATATAACTGTCATCATAACTTTAAGCGTGCGGACCCTTCGGGTTCGAGAACTATGTAGACATGACCGAGACACCTCTCCGGTCAATAACCAATAGCGGGACCTGGATGTCCATATTGGCTCCCACATATTCTACGAAGATCTTTATCGGTCAGACCGCATAACAACATACGTTGTTCCCTTTGTCATCGGTATGTTACTTGCCCGAGATTCGATCGTCGGTATCTCGATACCTAGTTCAATCTCATTACCGGCAAGTCTCTTTACTTGTTCCGTAATACATCATCCCGCAACTAACTCATTAGTCACAATGCTTGCAAGGCTTATAGTGATGTGCATTACCGAGTGGGCCCAGAGATACCTCTCCGACAATCGGAGTGACAAATCCTAATCTCGAAATACGCCAACCCAACAAGTACCTTTGGAGACACCTGTAGAGCACCTTTATAATCATCCATTTACGTTGTGACGTTTGGTAGCACACAAAGTGTTCCTCCGGTAAACGGGAGTTGCATAATCTCATAGTCATAGGAACATGTATAAGTCATGAAGAAAGCAATAGCAACATACTAAACGATCGGGTGCTAAGCTAACGTAATGGGTCATGTCAATCACGTCATTCTCCTAATGAGGTGATCCCGTTAATCAAATGACAACTCATGTCTATGGCTAGGAAACATAACCATCTTTGATTAACGAGCTAGTCTGGTAGAGGCATACTAGTGACACTCTGTTTGTCTATGTATTCACACATGTATTATGTTTCCGGTTAATACAATTCTAGCATGAATAATAAGCATTTATCATGATATAAGGAAATATATAATACTTTATTATTGCCTCTAGGGCATATTTCCTTCAGTTTGGACACCGGAAGTGTTTCGGGAGGTTTTGGACATATACCGGAGTACCGCGGGGTTACCGGAACCCCCCGGGAGTATATTGGGCCTAATGGGCCCTAGTGGGAGAAGAGGAGGGGCGGCCAGGGCAGCCGCGCCCCCCTCCCCCTCTAGTCCGAATTGGACAAGGAGGGGGGCGACGCCCCCCTTTCCTCCTCTCCTTCTCTCCCTTCCTTCTCCTCTCCTACTCCTACTTGGAAGGGGGGAGTCCTACTCCCACCGGGCCGCCATAGGAGGCCGCCCCCCTCCCCCTCCTCCACTCCTTTATATACGGGGAGGGGGCACCCCTTGGAGACACAACAATTGATCATTGATCTCTTAGCCGTGTGCGGTGCCCCCCTCCACCATAATCCACCTCGGTAATATCGTAGCGGTGCTTAGGCGAAGCCCTGCGTCGGTAGCATCATCATCACCGTCATCACGCCGTCGTGCTGACGAAACTCTCCGGCGAAGATCTACTGGATCGTGAGTTCGCGGGACATCTCCGAGCTGAACGTGTGCAGAACAAGGAGGTGCCGTACGTTCGGTACTAAGGATCGGTTGACCGTGAAGACGTACGACTACATCAACCGCGTTGTCATAATGCTTCCGCTATCGGTCTAGGGGGTACGTGGACACACTCTCCCCTCTTGTTGCTATGCATCACTGTAACGCCCGGATAATTAGGCTACAGTAAACCTCTGTTAAATATGCCACGTCACCACGGTTACTGTTGATAAACTCCCGTTAGGTCAAACCGTTTCAAAATTCAAATTCAAATTAATGTCAACAATAAAAGTTTTTCAAAATTTACAACAAAAATGTTCGGGAGGTGCCATATTTTGCATAAGTAAATATGGTGTAATAAACACATTTTTATAAAATGCCTAGATAATTTAAAATGATTTAAAACAAAAAAGAAAATAAATAAAAAGAAAGAAAATACAAAAGAGAAAACAAACAAAAAAGAAAGAAAGAAGAAAACCACCTGGACCGTGGCCCAACTGGGCCAACCCACCAGGCCCAGCCGGCCACCCACCCCACTCCTTATCCCCCCACCCCCTTCCCAGTCAACCACCGACACCCCCCACTCCCCTCGAAAATATCTTCCCCCCTCTCCCCCGATTGGATCGGGATCGAGAGGAGGAGGCCGCCGCTCGCCGCCCGACGCCACCTCGCCCTCGCCGACCTGCCTCCTCCTCCCCACCGGTCTGCCTCCTCCGTCGTCGTCGTCCTCGACCACCACCCCGACCCCCACTGCCCCGTTCCCTACGCCCCAATGTGAGCCCCGCCGCCGCGCTCGTCTCCGCGCGCCTCGCTCCCTCTCTCTCTCCCTCGCGCGACCCCACCTGCGCGCGCGCTCGTGCTCGTCACCGCGGCCGCTACCGCCGCCCACGCGCCCCGCTCGACCACGCTCAGGCCGCCCTTGCTTTCCCCCTGAGCCCCGCGCCGACCGCGCCCGGCCCCGCTGCTCACCGACGCCCGCACGCGCGCCGGCCGCCCTGGCCGCGCCCGCGCCCTCTGCCTGTGCCCGCGTGGCCTGCCGCCTGCAGTCACCCGTCGGCCTCGTCGTGCTCCTGCTCGGCCCCTGGCGACGCTCACGTCGGCTTCCCCTCCGCTGCTGACCCGCCGGCCACTACCTCCCCTCGCGCCGTCGCTTGCCCCGCGGCTGGCGCCCGCCACCGCAGCCGTTGCGGCTCCCCTGCCGCCCTGCCCTGCAGCCGCCTCCACCGCCCCTCGTGCGACCCCGCCGTCCTCTGCTGCAGTCCGGCACTCGGCCGGCCTCGCCGGTGCCTTTCCCGGCCAGCCTCGTCGTGGCCTCGGTCGTCGCCCGACGCCGGCGCCCGTCGGTGGCCGCTCGGCCCTCGCCTGGTCGGGCATCGCCAGTGCCCGTAACCCACGCGCCCGCTAAGGCCCCCTGGGCCAATGACAGGGGGGTCCCAGCCCCCTGAACGTTAAAAAAAAGATAGAAAAAAATATTAATAATTAAATTAATTAATTAACTAATTAATTAGCTTAATTAATCCCGCTTAGTTAAACTAATTAAACTTAATTAACCTAAATATCTAATTAAACTAACTAATCTGTTAGTTAGGGCAATGTGTCAATGACAGATGGGACCCACACGTCAGCTTGACCCAGTCAACACCTCTGCTGACTGATGACGTCATGCTGACGTCATGCTGATGCAGCAATGCCATTTTGGATTAAATTAATAATAATAATAATTTATAAATTGATTTAAATCTTTAAAAATGAATATAAAATAATCCGTAACTCGGATGGAAAAACTTTGTACATGAAAGTTGCTCAGAACGACGAGACGAATCCGAATACGTAGCCCGTTCGTCCACCACACATCCCTAGCATAGCGAACATGCAACTTTCCCCCTCCGGTTCATCTGTCCGAAAACGCGAAACACCGGGGATACTTCCCGGATGTTTCCCCCCTTCGTCGGTATCACCTCCTACCGCGTTAGGGCATACCTAGCACCGTGTTTTGCCTCCTTATGTTTTGTGATGCTTTGTTTGCTCCGTATTTACTGTTTCTTCCCCCTCTCCTTCTCCTGTAGACTACGAGACCGACGCTGCTGCTGCCCAGTTCGACTACGGAGTTGACGACCCCTCCTTCTTGCCAGAGCAACCAGGCAAGCCCCCCTTGATCACCAGATATCGCCTATTCTTCTCTATACTGCTTGCATTAGAGTAGTGTAGCATGTTACTGCTTTCCGTTAATCCTATCCTGATGCATAGCCTGTCATTGTTGCTACAGTTGTTACCCTTACCTGCTATCCTACTACTTAGTATAGGATGCTAGTGTTCCATCAGTGGCCCTACACTCTTGTCCGTCTGCCATGCTATACTACTTGGACGTGATCACTTCGGAAGGTGATCACGGGTTTATACTATATACTTTATATACATGACACATGTGGTGACTAAAGTCGGGTCGGCTCGTTGAGTACCCGCAAGTGATTCTGATGAGGGGGCTGAAAGGACAGGTGGCTCCATCCCGGTAGAGGTGGGCCTGGGTTCCTGACGGCCCCGACTGTTACTTTGTGGCGGAGCGACAGGGCAGGTTGAGACCACCTAGGAGAGAGGTGGGCCTGGCCCTGGTCGGCGTTCGCGGATACTTAACACGCTTAACGAGATCTTGGTATTTGATCTGAGTCTGACCATTTGGTCTATACGCACTAACCAACTAAGCGGGAACAGTTATGGGCACTCGGCGTCGTGGTATTAGCCGAAGCTCTTTTTGACGTCAGCGACGGAGCGGCTCGCGCCAGATTGGACTGGAACGCCTGCTAGGCTAGGTCTGCTTCCGGCCGCCCTCGCAACGTGCAGGTGCGCAATGGGCGATGGGCCCAGACCCCTGCGCCATAGGATTTAGACCGGCGTGCTGACCTCTCTGTTGAGCCTAGGTGGGGCTGCGACGTGTTGATATTCCGAGGCCGGGCATGACCCAGGAAAGTGTGTCTGGCCAAATGAGATCGAGCGTGTTGGGTTATGTGGTGCACCCCTGCAGGGAAGTTTATCTATTCGAATAGCCGCGTCCCTCGGTAAAAGGACGACCCGGAGTTGTACCTTGACCTTATGACAACTAGAACCGGATACTTAATGAAACACACCCTTCCAAGTGCCAGATATAACCCGGTGATCGCTCTCTAACAGGGCGACGAGGAGGGGATCGCCGGGTAGGATTATGCTATGCGATGCTACTTGGAGGACTTCAATCTACTCTCTTCTACATGCTGCAAGATGGAGGCTGCCAGAAGCGTAGTCTTCGACATGATTAGCTATCCCCCTCTTATTCTGGCATTCTGCAGTTCAGTCCACCGACGGCCCTTTACACATATACCCATGCATATGAAGTGTAGGTCCTTGCTTGCGAGTACTTTGGATGAGTACTCACGGTTGCTTTTCTCCCTCTTTTCCCCTTTCTATACCTGGTTGTCGCAACCAGATGCTGGAGTCCAGGAGCTAGAGATCCCGAGGATGATTCTACATGGAGTTCGGCTTCGAGGAGTAGTTAGGAGGTCCCAGGCAGGAGGCCTTGCCTTTTCGATCGTTGCTACTTTTGTGCTAGCCTTCTTAAGGCAAACTTGTTTAACTTATGTCTGTACTAAGATATTGTTGCTTCCGCTGACTCGTCTATGATCGAGCACTTGTATTCGAGCCCTCGAGGCCCCTGGCTTATATTATGATGCTTGTATGACTTATTTATGTTTTAGAGTTGTGTTGTGATATCTTCCCCTGAGTCCCTGATCTTGATCGTACACGTTTGCGTGCATGATTAGTGTATGGTCAAATCGGGGGCGTCACAAGTTGGTATCAGAGCCGACTGCCTGTAGGAATCCCCTTTCCAACTCCTTGGCCGAAGTCGAGTCTAGTCATTGAAAAACTTTTACTAACATGGCTGTGTGGCTTACGGGCCCACGTCGCCATTGGGTGGTATTAGGGTCTTTTACTCCTTGTCTATACTCTGGGACTCTGATCTCTCTTCTATTCGGGTAAGTGAATTTTTGCTAAATCTAACATTAGGATCTCGTTATCACTTTCACCCGGAGAGCCCCTTATTGCTGATGATCGTCTGCTGCACGTGAAGACCCTGAAGATACTCTCCGCTGATAACCCGAGAACTTGTGTTCATCGCTTTTGCAATTCCCTTTCATCGGTAAACTCCTATGGATAACCACGTATACTCGCTATTCACACAATGTTTCCCGGTTGATCTTGTTACTACAAGATACCCCGTAATTCTCTCTGTTGTTACGAGAATCCTTTGAGCTTACTGCCTTGCTGTTCTTTGTCACTTGAATACCCCTACGGATAATTCTCGCACTTACCGAGTATCCGCTCATCCCTAGTTGATTCAAGTATTTCACAAAAGTGTTCAAAATATCATTCGATCTTCCGAAAATCTTCAGGAGCCTTTTTGCTCTTGAAATTCTTGCTTACTTGCATTATGATTAATCTTAAGTCTCGTAATCTTATTGGCATCTCTTGTCGTTATCATTTTGAGTCCGTTGATTCAATATGTTGCGAATTCTTGCAGTCCTCCATCAGATCCTAGAATTCATCCTTCCGGCTCAGACGTCATATTAAACATGAGTTGGATCTCGACCAATGAAATTGCCATCGATTGTACCCTTAAGCCTAATCAACCTATCCATCCTTGATCAGAGTATTTGCTTCTGATCCCTTGATTTGGAGCTCATAATTCCTTTGCATTGGAGCTTTGAATTAGTCGGTTGTTTTGATAATCCGATCTCCTTGCTTTCTTTCTTCTGCTGGTTGAGTACCGATGCTCACATCAGGTCTCTTGTGGACCACGAGAACCTTTATGGGATCTTATCCGGCGACGTCCTTCATATTCAATAACTTTGTGAGTCTTTTCTCGGATACATAATGCCTTTGGTAAATTGTATCCTCTGCTTTGTCAACCATGCTCTACTTTTGAGCTGGTGGTAATCACTCTCGAAGCTTGTGGCATATGTTTCTAAGTTGCCCTGATGGGTTGAACCTGTGCCTTCCTTAATCTGTGTGAACCCGAAAGTTTTCCAAGGTTCATACTCCTCTGGTAATTCACCGGGTAGGTCTTCGCACTCAAATTATTTTTTATAGAGCAGTGAATGAAAGGTTATGCATTGCAGAAGTGGGAGTCGACCTTGAACTTTGTGTTCATGCCCATGGACACGATGTAGATCCTATCATAGAAGCTTCTTGTAATAATAACTATTTCCTTGATATGATATCGTCTAGTATCTGTGTATTGATCCTTTTGCAATCGTGGTTCCGACCATGTTCTCCTTTAAATACCATTTCTCGTGCAAGTTTAAGCACTTGTCCTCTGCAGAGCAATACCCCCCGTCCAACCTCTACTTTGGTCTGTCGTCGAGTATTACCCCCCCCCCCCCGGTATCTCGAGAATGCCAAGTAACTACTTAACTTCTTATGAGTTCTTCATCAACTAATATTCTTGCCGATTCCATTTTTCCAACGGGTTCCGAGTTGTTAGAACCCCTCAAAGACACCGATAAGTGAATCAATTCCGCACTCCGATTCAATAACTCTAAGTAATTTTTGTGGCTTACGAGTTTAATAATCCTTCAAGTCATTCCTAGCCTGCTCGGCTATGTCATTATCGTGCCGATTTTAACTGTGCTACCTGGTCCTTCCCAGCGCACAAATTTCGACAGTGAGCTAATCTTGCGTCGATCTTCCTCATCATATCACTTCTCCTTGAACAGCAAACTTGATTTCGAGTTTGTGTCCTACCCGTGGTTCCTATAACCTTTCGCTTTCATCATTCCTTTGACTTGATGTCATCGTCGATCAATTAAATCTTCTTGAAAACCTCTCGACAATTTTGTCGTGATCATTGTCAACAATTTGACTTCTTCCAATTTGTGTGTCGAAATTCAGGATGAGAAATACCATCCTTGCCCCTCGATGAATTGTGTTATCATCGACAACATTCTTGCCTCCCCCCAACACAAACTTGTTCATATTTTGTGTTGTATCTTGATTTCCCTGCTATCCAACCTATGTTATGTTCTACCATGGAGTATTACCATCTTTGATGTCAAGAATGTCGTGAGCATTACTCCACCTCTTAAGAATTCTTGGTACAGTGATACTTCTCACCATCACCATTCTTTCTTGGTCCCCATGTTGTTTCTAAACGAAATACCGACAATTGAACTATGATGTGCGACTTCAAAACTTCTAGCAACCCTATTGCTTCGAAGTTAATGGTCGATATTTCATTCTTAGACCATTGGTTATTGAACCACCATTCTAACATTGATCATGCTACTTAAGCCCATATTTCGGGTGCACCTTTCAACCAATGTTTAACTGTGTATGTTTTCCTCGAGCATACATCATTATATCATTTGCACTGACTAATGTTATCTCCTTGTTCACATAATTGTGGAAACCCATCTTTTGGAAGTCTCGATGAATTGTCGCTGAGTTCATCAGCTACCACCTTTTCCCTTCATTGGTTTAATGATGAGCTTTTGTTTCGGAACCCACTTTCGTAGTAATTTTCCCGAGAATCTTACAATGTCGTCTCGTCAATTTGTTTTGCACCTTTTCTTCTCAGGCATCCTGAGTCTGAGGTATCCTGACACCAATCAGATCTGAATCTCGGTCAGATATGATGGTTGGAGCATTTTTCCAAGAGTCATAGCATTGGTCTTTATATAACCAAGTAGGGTGATATCATGCCTAGAGGCCCTATTGTTATAAGTTTTCCTTTTTAGCAAGGTTAGCTATTCTTCCATGAGGAAATTGTAAGACTTACTCTATAAGTTGTTCCTGATGGATCCTTTGTGTATCCATAGCCTGATCTTACCTAATGACCATGTCAATGCTATCTCGAAGCATGTCTGTGGTACTCCGATCTTCAATAAAAACATTTGAAGCACAATGCTAAATTTTCGTTATCAATTATTCAAACACCGTTGTTTGGGTAATGTCATGAACTTCCTCTTCCCTAACCTAAATGGTTCTCTTCTAACCATTGACCTTGGGAGGGATATACCCCTGAAATATGTGTTTAAACACATTTTCCTTTCCATTGTTCTGTTTAATCCGTTAATCATATTTTCCTTTCCATTGGTTGGTTTAACGTTTCTGGTGATCATTATGATCTAAGCAGTATTAATTCCCTGCTTGTGCAAACACCTCGGTGTACAACTCTGTCAGTAAGACCCTGTTACTATTGTTGGTGACATTCCGGTAACCACCGATGGACGAGAACTTGCCTATTGGTCCGCCTCGTTTTAACGAGCAGGAAAATGGTTCTCTTTGTCCCTCGCCCTTGGTACCGATGTTGTTGCCGACATAAAAGACAGGCTATCCTCTGACATGCCTTGCTTACGTGATCACGCAAGACGTCTCCGCCCTTCCTACTTTTAACCCACATGGTGGGCCCATAACGCACAGTTCCACAGGATCGAAACCTGACTCTCCTATACACCCTGTTGTCGAAGTTATTCCTCGAGCTTGACTTCGTATGTGATTCACGGGCCACCTGCCTAGTGATCTATTCTGGTACCAGACGCAATACTTTCCCATTTGCTCTGAACCCCTGTCACATTTCGTTTCAGGCAACGAACGATTGCATGCCCGCTCGAAACTTCCCATGATACCTCCTTACTTTGCTCTCGATATTTTCTTAAGTTTTAGTTCGAGAGTTACTTCCCGCCACCATCCTCGATGTTATCGACCAGTTAGTCAATCTTGCAGAGGTCTGTTCTTCCGGAATAACCACCCTTATTCTTTCGTAAGTACGATGGAGTTCCCGAAGAAAGGATGCCGACTTCATCATGATAATCTGAAGCAGAGAAATAAGGACATCAACGAAGCGGGTCAACTACTTCAGGGAGAGCAAAAATGAATGAGAAGATCCATTAGGATGTCGTAACCAAATATTTCCCCCTTGCTCTACCCCTTAAATCTCGGGACGAGATTTCTTGTAGTGGAGGAGAATTGTAACGTCCGGATAATTAGGCTACAGTAAACCTCTGTTAAAGATGCCACGTCACCACGGTTACTGTTGATAAACTCCCGTTAGGTCAAACCGTTTCAAAATTCAAATTCAAATTAATGTCAACAATAAAAGTTTTTCAAAATTTACAACAAAAATGTTCGGGAAGTGCCATATTTTGCATAAGTAAATATGGTGTAATAAACACATTTTTATAAAATGCCTAGATAATTTAAAATGATTTAAAACAAAAAAGAAAATAAATAAAAAGAAAGAAAATACAAAAGAGAAAACAAACAAAAAAAAGAAAGAAGAAAACCACGTGAACCGTGGCCCAACTGGGCCAACCCACCAGGCCCAGCCGGCCACCCACCCCACTCCTTATCCCCTCACCCCCTTCCCAGTCAACCACCGACACCCCCCACTCCCCTCGAAAATATCTTCCCCCCTCTCCCCCGATTGGATCGGGATCGAGAGGAGGAGGCCGCCGCTCGCCGACCGACGCCACCTCGCCCTCGCCGGCCTGCCTCCTCCTCCCCACCGGTCTGCCTCCTCCGTCGTCGTCGTCCTCGACCACCACCCCGACCCCCACTGCCCCGTTCCCTACGCCCCAATGTGAGCCCCGCCGCCGCGCTCGTCTCCGCGCGCCCTCGCTCCCTCTCTCTCCCTCGCGCGACCCCGCCTGCGCGCGCGCTCGCGCTCGTCACCGCGGCCGCTACCGCCGCCCACGCGCCCCGCTCGACCACGCTCATGCCGCCCTTGCTTTCCCCCCTTGAGCCCCGCGCCGACCGCGCCCGGCCCCGCTGCTCACCGACGCCCGCACGCGCGCCGGCCGCCCTGGCCGCGCCCGCGCCCTCTGCCTGTGCCCGCGTGGCCTGCCGCCTGCAGTCACCCGTCGGCCTCGTCGTGCTCCCGCTCAGCCCCTGGCGACGCTCGCGCCCGCTTCCCCTCCGCTGCTGACCCGCCGGCCACTACCTCCCCTCGCGCCGTCGCTTGCCCCGCGGCTGGCGCCCGCCACCGCAGCCGTTGCGGTTCCCCTGCCGCCCTGCCCTGCAGCCGCCTCCACCGCCCCTCGTGCGACCCCGCCGTCCTCTGCTGCAGTCCGGCACTCGGCCGGCCTCGCCAGTGCCTTTCCTGGCCGGCCTCGTCGTGGCCCCGGTCGTGGCCCGACGCCGGCGCTCGTTGGTGGCCGCTCGGCCCTCGCCTGGTCGGGCATCGCCAGTGCCCGTAACCCACGCGCCCGCTAAGGCCCCCTGGGCCAATGACAGGGGGGTCCCAGCCCCCTGAACGTTAAAAAAAAGATAGAAAAATATATTAATAATTAAATTAATAATAAATTAATTAACTAATTAATCCCGTTTAGTTAAACTAATTAAACTTAATTAACCTAAATATCTAATTAACTAACTAATCTGTTAGTTAGGGCAATGTGTTAATGACAGATGGGACCCACACGTCAGCTTGACCCAGTCAACACCTCTGCTGACTGATGATGTCATGCTGACGTCATGCTGATGGAATAATGCCATTTTTGGATTAAATTATTATTAATAATAATAATTTATAAATTGATTTAAATCTTTAAAAATGAATATAAAATAATCCGTAACTCGGATGGAAAAACTTTGTACATGAAAGTTGCTCAGAACGACGAGACGAATCCGAATACGTAGCCCGTTCGTCCACCACACATCCCTAGCATAGCGAACATGCAACTTTCCCCCTCCGGTTCATCTGTCCGAAAACGCGAAACACCGGGGATACTTTCCCGGATGTTTCCCCCCTTCGTCGGTATCACCTCCTACCTCGTTAGGGCATACCTCGCACCGCGTTTTGCCTCATTATGTTTTGTGATGCTTTGTTTGCTCTGTATTTACTGTTTCTTCCCCCTCTCCTTTTCCGGTAGACTACGAGACCGACGCTGCTGCTGCCCAGTTCGACTACGGAGTTGACGACCCCTCCTTCTTGCCAGAGCAACCAGGCAAGCCCCCCCCCCTTGATCACCAGATATCGCCTATTCTTCTCTATACTGCTTGCATTAGAGTAGTGTAGCATGTTACTGCTTTCCGTTAATCCTATCCTGATGCATAGCCTGTCATTGTTGCTACAATTGTTACCCTTACCTGCTATCCTACTGCTTAGTATAGGATGCTAGTGTTCCATCAGTGGCCCTACACTCTTGTCCGTCTGCCATGCTATACTACTGGGCCGTGATCACTTCGGAAGGTGATCACGGGTTCATACTATATACTTTATATACATGACACATGTGGTGACTAAAGTCGGGTCGACTCGTTGAGTACCCGCAAGTGATTCTGATGAGGGGGCTGAAAGGACAGGTGGCTCCATCTCGGTAGAGGTGGGCCTGGGTTCCTGACGGCCCCGACTGTTACTTTGTGGCGGAGCGACAGGGCAGGTTGAGACCACCTAGGAGAGAGGTGGGCCTGGCCCTGGTCGGCGTTCGCGGATACTTAACACGCTTAACGAGATCTTGGTATTTGATCTGAGTCTGGCCATTTGGTCTACACGCACTAACCAACTACGCGGGAACAGTTATGGGCACTCGGCGTCGTGGTATCAGCCGAAACTCTTTTGGACGTCAGCGACGGAGCGGCGCGCGCCGGATTGGACTGGAATGCCTGCTAGGCTAGGTCTGCTTCCGGCCGCCCTCGCAACGTGCAGGTGCGCAATGGGCGATGGGCCCAGACCCCTGTGCCATAGGATTTAGACCGGCGTGCTGACCTCTCTGTTGAGCCTAGGTGGGGCTGCGACGTGTTGATCTTCCGAGGCCGGGCATGACCCAGGAAAGTGTGTCCGGCCAAATGAGATCGAGCGTGTTGGGTTATGTGGTGCACCCCTGCAGGGAAGTTTATCTATTCGAATAGCCGCGTCCCTCGGTAAAAGGACGACCCGGAGTTGTACCTTGACCTTATGACAACTAGAATCAGATACTTAATAAAACACACCCTTCCAAGTGCCAGATATAACCCGGTGATCGCTCTCTAACAGGGCGACGAGGAGGGGATCGCCGGGTAGGATTATGCTATGCGATGCTACTTGGAGGACTTCAATCTACTCTCTTCTACATGCTGCAAGATGGAGGCTGCCAGAAGCGTAGTCTTCGACAGGATTAGCTATCCCCCTCTTATTCTGGCATTCTGCAGTTCAGTCCACCGATACGACCCTTTACACATATACCCATGCATATGTAGTGTAGGTCCTTGCTTGCGAGTACTTTGGATGAGTACTCACGGTTGCTTTTCTCCCTCTTTTCCCCTTTCTATACCTGGTTGTCGCAACCAGATGCTGGAGTCCAGGAGCTAGAGATCCCGAGGATGATTCTACATGGAGTTCGGCTTCGAGGAGTAGTTAGGAGGTCCCAGGCAGGAGGCCTTGCCTTTTCGATCGTTGCTACTTTTGTGCTAGCCTTCTTAAGGCAAACTTGTTTAACTTATGTCTGTACTCAGATATTGTTGCTTCCGCTAACTCGTCTATGATCGAGCACTTGTATTCGAGCCCTCGAGGCCCCTGGCTTGTATTATGATGCTTGTATGACTTATTTATGTTTTAGAGTTGTGTTGTGATATCTTCCCGTGAGTCCCTGATCTTGATCGTACACGTTTGCGTGCATGATTAGTGTATGGTCAAATCGGGGGCATCACAATCACCATGATCTTGCGTGTGCGTAGGAATTTTTTTGAAAGTACTACATTCCCCAACAGGAGATAACATGACAGATGGTTTGAACCACATTTCTTTCTCACATATTGGTTGGACTTGGCGGAGTACGGACTGTCCGGATGGTTGGACTTTGGAAGCCCGCTGGGTGCATGTTTGATGTCTAAACATAGCTGGATGTATAAAGGAGAAAAGAGCTTCGACCTTAATCATTTATGTGATTTATTTATATATACATTAGAGCCTGTGACAACGCACAGGCAGTCTGCTAGTGCTTATAAGGAAACAATTGGACGGTAATGTATTTTAGTGGGACAATGGTAATCCTATTACGACTTGGAAACAAGATTACTACTGTTCATGTGAGCGCATGTGGGCAATGTCTGGGTGCGTATGGGATAGAGTGAAAATTACTTGGTAATACTTTTAATGGAGACATATGGTAATTGTGTTACTAGTGGCTACTTCAGATTACTACTGTTCCACGGATCTAAGTACTCGTAAGAGTTTTAGTTTGGATTAGCATATACTACTATCCTAATTACACTCAGATTGTAGGTTGGAGTGGAACGGACCGGATGTATTGGTTTCTAACCGAGCAACATTGCACGCTCGCACGCGGGTGTGATTATTATTCCCAACTCATAGAGTTACAATCCTTGGCAATTAGTGCAGAAATAAAAGCAAAGCTTGGTTGTGAGTAGCAGTATCCAAAATTTGCAGATCTCCATGAATTTTTTTTGGCATGTAGACCATATTCCAAGAAATTAGGGCATGGTCGAGTTTTTTCTAAATGAGTGCATGGTTGAGGTTGATCGCACAACATAAATTCCCAACAAATAAGATCCAAGTAACCTCTCACTCACATGGTATGTTTGTGTTCTAACCTTAGTCATTGTGTCTCCACCTGTTAACATCTCTCACTTTCAGCTCCTCTCTCTATGGCGACTCGCGGGGCAAGTCGCCGCCGCCGTCTAAGTCTGGCATTCCGGCTACCGCTGCCCTCACCGGTGTCGCTCTCCGCAGCGGGAAGCCCTAGAGGTTCCAGGTTTTCGTGCCTCGACGCGGAATCCAACTCATTTGACGAGGAGGGTGTGCCTGTCGTCGGGATCCAGATGGCCATCTACGTGCTCAACGAAGGTGGGTCTGCCGCGGAGTGAACTTTGATGGTTGGCCGGAGGAGGAAGATGGAAGCCGAGTTAGTCCAACAATTCTGGGAGGACGCCAGCTTCCCTACCCCAGCGTCATGTTTCTAGGAGAGGCAATCTTTGTTTTCGTTAGAGATCACCGCGAAGGTTCGGGACGAACAGGAGGACGGTGGTGCGGAGGTTCAGACAAGTCCACGTCAGCTTGGTAGCTCGGTAGCCTGTGAAGCGGCGGCACCTTGCCGGAGATCGCCGTCATTGCTGGCCGGCCTGCGCGTCACCCGGCCGCCCCAGATGGGAAAGTGGCAGGGGCCGTTGCCGGCACGCCGGATAACACCGCCGCCGGTCCTCGGACAATTTCTAGAGAAGGCACACATCACCGGGTTGGAGGCCCGCTGCTGTGCGTCGTCCCTGGAAGCACCGTCGGTTACTGTCGCGGGGTTTGCGAGTGCTGGGATCGCGCGATCAACGGAGGTTCAAACTCGCGTTGTCTCGGCATGCGGGCTTCGATGCATGCATAGCCTAACGCAAGCTAGGACTTCTTCTGGGCCTTTTTTCGGCGTCGAATGAGGGCCCTCTGGATAGGGTTTTGTTCACTGTCAGAACCGTCTGTGATCGACAATGCAACGCCTCTCTCGCCTACAACTTTGACCACGCCGTCACCGATCGTCCGCTCTCCATCACCGGCGCAGCCGCCCTTCCCATCTTTCGGCTCGTCGACGCTCGGGATGCCGGCCTCCATCGCGGCCCCTCCTGCCACCAGCTCCGCGCGTTCATACACGCAAGTCGTGGCCTCGCCGCTGCGGCCCATGGCGGGCGCCCCCCTCTTGCTCGGGGGGGGGGGGGGGGGGGGGGGGCTCGGCTGGGGAGGACGACCTCCGGTTGGTCCCCTGGATCCTGTCCAGGCGCATACCACAGCTGCTATGGCTAGCGCAACTGGCTCGTCGGCCATGCACATGCAGCAACAAGGGCCACATCTAGGGTGTGTTTGGTTGTCTAGGTACCAAAAATGCTAAACGTATAGACTTTTACAAGCTTTTACAAACTCCTTTCTAACCAACTAAACATGCACCCCTGATTTTCAGGTGGGTGGGGCTCCAACCTTCCCTTAATCCAATCACAATCTGACGGCTTAAACACTCCTTGTAAAACCTTGTAAATGTCTGTTGATGTAGCATTGCTGGTCTGGGTACCTCCAGCCTGCATCGCATGGGCGATCTTGGCTGAGCTTGGCCTGCCTGGGTGGATGCAAAGTTGAACTGAGATTTATGTTTGGTGGGCTGTAGGATATCTATGCACGAGGGATGTTGTATACCACAAATGTTGTTTGGTAGGCTGCATTAGAAATTCTGAATAAAAACAAGTTTCAATTATTGTATTTATCAGAAGTTCCTCACACAAGTAAAAAAATGCTGAACCGAAAATCAAGTTACATTAGAGCTTAATTCATCCATTAGACCTGTTGTTTGGGTCTCAAATTGCAAAGCAGACACACTGACTAGTAGATGGACATTTAAAGGGGAATTCACAACCAAATAACACCACTAGATAGCAATTAGCAGTACAGCGAATGAGATGAACAGAGAACCGACGAAAATATTAGCACCAGTTAACGTTCGTCTCTCATGCAATACTTGGAATCCCACCTCGGCCTCTCACCATTCAGAGCAAAAACAAGGTCAACATTAGGAAATTAGGAATACCAAATACAAGATCTCGAACAAATATGTAACAAACATGAAGCACACGCGCCATCCATGAGCAAATCACAAGACCTTGCAAGAAAAAATTGCACGAACGTGGGAGACATCGGGCGGCTCCTGCTGCTTTTTCGATGGGATGGTAGACGAACAACCTGGCACCTCCTGGCCCTCCGGCTCCCATCCACCATGATCGGATTGATGGGGTGGTAGATATGGCAGAGCACGGGCATCGTGAAGGCGGCGTTGGCGGCAGGCCTCTGGTTCCCACCCACCGAAATCCAATCGATGGGGTGTAGATCTCGCACAGCAGTGGCCGTTGTGTAGGCAGCTTTGGCAGCGGAGTTTGACGGCGGACGGTGGAGCAAGCGTTGGGAGGACACTGACAAGGATTTAACAATCTCCGCCATGGATTGGGTACAACGACGAGTGGCGAGGTGAGAGCTCCAGAGGGGAATGAGAAAGAAATGAGGGGCGAGAGGCGAGGGAATGCTCTGACCCCACCGCCGCGAAAGAATCGCTACCTGCTACTTCTTGAGCTTGCGTTGGTTTTTCACTTAAAGAGCAAAGGGTGATGCAGCAAAGTAGAGATAAGTATTTTTCTCGATTAAGAACCAAGGTATCAATCCTAGGTATCAATCCAGTAGGAGGTACACGCAAGTCTTCAATAGTTGCACCTACACAAACAAACAAATACTTGCACCCAACGCGAAAAAAGGGTTGTCAATCCCTTCATGGTTACTTGCAAGGATGAGATCTAATAGAGATAGGTATAAAAGATAAATAAAAAGGCAAAATAAAGTAAAGGTAAATAAATTGCAGCAAGATATTTTTTGTATTTTTGGTTTTATAGATCTGAAAATATGTGATGAGAAATAGACCCGGGGCCATAGTTTTCACTAGAGGCTTCTCTCTTGAAAGCACACATACGGTGGGTAAACAAATTACTGTTGAGCAATTGATAGAAAAGCACAAAGTTACGACGATATCTAAGGCAACGATCATGAATATAGGCATCACGTCCATGACAAGTAGACTAACTCCTGCCTGCATCTACTATTATTACTCCACACATCGACCGCTATCCAGCATGCATCTAGTGTATTAAGTTAACAATAACGGAGTAACGCCTTAAGCAAGATGACATGATGTAGATGGATAGATCCAATCAATATGGTAAAACCCCCATCTTTTTATCCTTAATGGCAACAATACAATACGTGCCTTGCTACCTCTACTGTCAATGGGTGAGGACACTGCAAGATTGAACCCATCACAAAGCACCTCTCCCATTGCAAGAAATATCAATCTAGTTGGCCAAACCAAATCAATAGATCGGAGACAAATACAAAGCTACCTTAATCATGCATAAAAGAGTTCAGAGAAGACTCAAATAATATTCATAGATAATCTGATCATAAATCCACATGTCATCGGATCTCAACAAACGCACCGCAAAAGAAGATTACATCGAATAGATATCCAAAAACATCAGGCAGAACATTGTATTGAAAATTAAAGAGAGAGAGAAGAAGCCATCTAGCTACTATCTATGTACCCGTAGGTCTGTGGTAAACTACTCACACATCATCGGTAGGGCAACAAGGTTGGTGTAGAGGCCCTCCGTGATCGGATCCCCCTCCGGCGGAGTGCCAGAAAAGGCCTCTAGATGGGATCTCACGAGAACTGAAACTTGCGGTGGCGGAAAAGTATTTTTGGTGTGCCCCTGATATATGGGGAATATTTGGGTATTTATGGAGGTGGAATTAGGGTTAGGGGGTCCTGAGGGGCCCACATGCCGGGGACGCCCTCATACGTCCATTTTGCATCATGCTTTTATATTGTTACTAGCAAATATGCCCGTGCGTTACAATGGGAGAAAAACAATATATATAAGTGAGTTAACGTGCCATCGTCTACTTTGGTGTCTGCCTACTCCAACACCATTGTGCGCCCCATCCTCTCCGAGTCTAGTAATGTTTGGCCTATTTCTATGATTTGTAGTCAACATAGTTGATGCAAAATTTTAGTTGAGCATCCATGCTAATGGTCATGAAGAAATCACATGTAGTTGCAGAAATTTGCATGCAAAATTCAAGGGGTAGCTCCTCACCCACACGTGTGCATGCAAAAGATAGATCAGAATATATGCGAGTTGTGGAATTTGTCTTTTTGAGTGACCACACTTCTTCATCTCCTTCTCTTCTCCATCTCATGTCTCCCGGGTGGAACCAGGATTTGGGCATAAGGGAATGGTCATAGAAGAGAACTGATTTCAAATACTGACGGCCATATTTTGTTAACCAATTTTACAGATACTTTCTTCCCAACATATGTAGGTCTCTAAAAATGCTGAAGAAATTTTGTATCAAAAATGTGTCTTCACAAATTTCATAGTTAAAGAAAACCAAGTACCAAATTGGTAATTAAATTGACACTAATTTACATAACACTCTAACTTGCATAGTTTAACTACGTTTATAATATTTTTGTACGATATAGGAATCTTGTAGACCTAAGAAGTTCATCCCCAATACCTTATTTATCTTCATGTGCACACATGTCACATCATCAACTCCACTACTTTTATTATTTTTAACAAGCATGCATGAAAATACTACAGATACTAATTCCCTCAACACGCACACATCCCACTTTATAAACAACACCACTTTTATTTCTCTCAGCATGCATGAGAAATATTACTACTTCATATTTATTTTATAACTATATATAACCAAATCTATACCTACTATTAAAGGGAGGTGATATTCTTGGTTTCGTCCGCTTTGTTTGGTCCCGCTTCAATTAATTTCACATACGCTATTTGGTTTCGTTAATTGCCACCCGTTTTGGCCCAATGGAGGAAGCCCACCTAACGACGCACGGTGGTCCACGTCCAGAAAGCTGGCAAAAAATAAAATAGCCGATGGTAGGGTTCGACCTCATAACCCGCCAACCGGCCACGAACAGTTTGTCCAACTGACCCAGCTAAAGATATGAGAGGATGTTTTTCTACCGTTGCAACGCACGGGCCTTTTGGTGTTTGTGCCCGAGCTAAAGATATGAGAGGATGTTTTGAGCTTCTGACATTGAATCTCTCTGACCTTAAACAATCAAATAATTTGCAAAGTGAGTACTCTTGTGAGCTAAACAATGATTATCTGCACTGCACTGCAAACTAAGCTGTTGATCAATTATAAAATTACTGGCCAAATTAAATATACATGGAAAGCATCAACACATTTTCTAATCCACTGATTAGCATCAGTAGTACTAAATGGCTACAAAATGACCATCACAGCTACCCAATTAAACAAGAGTACTCATTAAACAATGCATCAACACATGGCTAGATTAAAGAACATGAATTCTATTCGCTCGATTGGACAATTCTATGCACATGGCTAGATTAAACAATACAATTAACACAGAGTATCGACAGAATCTTACACTCTTAGGACATACTAAGAACCTCCTGCCCGTGTTAAATGCTTCAAATGCTACACGCCTCTCAGCCGCCACACCATGCTGATGGCAAAGAACTCTGGGTGCTGTCTCAATGCCACTGTAGTCTTGGTCTTCAATGCTAGCAGGGATCTATAGGACCAAAAGGAAAAGAAAATCCCCAAATCAAATCCAATCCCCACAAATCAGATAACCCAACCCTAACCCTAGCTCTACAACTCACCCGGTAATGCATGGCTTCGTCGTCGGAGAGGTTCATGTATTGCACGCTTGAGTCCTGACTGCTCTCGTCCTCCATGGCGCGACGACGAGCCGGTTCAGGTGGCGGCGGCGGCGGGCGACGGGCGACGGGCGGCGGCGAATCGGAGAGAGGAGGGAGAGCGAGAGTGAGAGTGAGGTCGAGCGAGAGTGAGGCCGACCCACGGCCGAGCCGACCGAGCCCATGTAGACCGCACCGGCCTCGTCCTAGTACAAAAAAAACATATGTATTTTCTAAACTTTAGTTGCATATTCAAATTCAAGATAGTCAAATCTCATCAAAATAATATATTGCAACCAATTCGTGCGTGTTCCCACCGCAACGCGCAGGGGATCATCTGGTACCCATAGTTTAAAAGATCGAACTGGACCGGCGGTTGGACCAGAAAAAACTGAAACCGGAGACTTGGCCTGTTTTTTAGCACTCCAACGTATTTGTGCTACGTGAGCCTGAAAAATAAAATGTGTTTGATGTGCCATAGTAAGCCTGTACAGGAAATGATCGAATCGAATTGTCTCTGTGCATCAATTATATGTGCCATTTTGGGCTTTTATTTAGGCTTTGACCCGTTTAGCACCTTTTGCATCAGAACTCCTCCAACCACCCCTGCGCTACTTGCTCCGCGTCTCGCTCTCGAGTTCTCATACCTGCCACCCCTGCGGCGTACAGGTCGCCGCCGACCCCTGCCTGCGGAATTGCCAGATCCGCCCCCGTCTCCGCTCCATTCCCAACGCAAGGCAATGGCGCACCGCTGGCCCTCACACGGGCCTCCTCGTTCCTTTCCTGCATCAACCCGGACCGCCATGGGCTACCGCATCTGTCGTCGACGCGGGGCCAAGCTTGCGTGACGCATCCGACACCGATGACTTGTAACGCCCACGATGCGGCTATATCTCCCACGTGTCGAGGCACGACTTAGAGGCATAACCGCATTATGGTTTTGTCGCAAGAAGGGTCATCTTCACACAATCCCATGTAATGAACAAGAATGGGATAACGAGAGTTGGCTTACAATCGCCACTTCACACAATACATAAATATAATCCATACATCATCCAAAATACACACATAGACCGACTACGGTCAAGATCCATATGAAAATAAGATAACCCCAAATGCTAGATCCCCGATCGTCCCAACTGGGCTCCACTACTGATCATCAGGAAAAGACACATAGTAATAACCACGTTCCTCGTCGAACTCCCACTTGAGGTCGATCCCATCATCTGCACTGGCATCGTCGGCACCTGCAACTGTTTTGGTAGAATCTGTGAGTCACGAGGACTCAGCACACACCCGCGAGACCAAGACTGTTTAAGCTTATAGGAAAGGATGGTGTAGTGAGGTGGAACTGCAGCAGGCACTAAGCATATATGGTGGCTAACATACGCAAAAGAGAGCGAGAAGAGAAGCAACGGAACGGTCGTCAACTAGTAATGACCAAGAAGTGATCCTGAACTCCTACTTACGTCAAACATAACTCAAACCGTGTTCACTTCCCGGACTCCGCCGAGAAGAGACCATCACGGCTACATACACAGTTGATGTATTTTAACTGGGTCAAGTGACAAGTTCTCTACAACCGGACATTAACAAATTCCCATCTGCCTCATAACTGCGGGCACGGCTTTCAAAAGATAATACCCTGCAGGGGTGTCCCAACTTAGCCCATCATAAGCTCTCACGGTCAACGAAGGATAAACCTTCTCCCAAGAAGACCCGATCAGTCTCGGAATCCCGGTTTACAAGACATTTCGACAATGGTAAAACAAGACCAGCAAAGCCGCCCGAATGTGCCGACAAATCCCGATAGGAGCTGCACATATCTCGTTCTCAGGGCACACCGGATGAGCAGTCCGTACAACTAAAACCAATCCTCGAGTTTCCCCAAGGTGGCGCTGCAAAGGGCTCTAGTTTGGACCAGCACTCAGAGGAACACTGGCCCGAGGGTTTAAATAAAGATGACCCTCGGGCTCGCGAAAACCCGGGGGAAAAGGCTTAGGTGGCAAATGGTAAAACCAAGGTTGGGCCTTGCTGGAGGAGTTTTATTCAAGGCGAACTGTCAAGGGGGTCCCATAAATCACCCAACCGCGTAAGGAACGCAAACTCAAGGAACATAATACCGGTATGACGGAAACTAGGGCGGCAAGAGTGGAACAAAACACCAGGCATAAGGCCGAGCCTTCCACCCTTTACCAAATATATAGATGCATTAATAAAATAAGAGATATTGTGATATCCCAACATATCCATGTTCCAACATGGAACAAACTTCAACTTCACCTGCAACTAGCAATGCTATAAGAAGGGCTGAGCAAAAGCGGTAACTTAGCCAAACAAAGGTTTGCTAGGAAAAGGTGGTTAGGGGATTGACATGGCAATATGGGAGGCATGATATAGCAAGTGGTAGGTAGCACATCATGGCAATAGAGCGAACAACTAGCAAAGCGAAGATAGAAGTGATTTCGAGGGTATGGTCATCTTGCCTGCAAGGTTCTCAGAGTTGTCGAAAGCTTGATCCTCGTAAGCGTACTCAACAGGTTCCTCGTTCATGAACTCGTTTCCCGGCTCTACCCAAAACAAGAACACAAGCAACGGAACCACAATCAAACACGGGGAATGCACAAGCAACATGATGCAAAACATGAATGATATGCGATGCAATATGCGTGCTCCGGAAGAAAAATGATGAACAAGGCAGTAACTTGGCAAACCAAGCATGCCACTGGAAAGGTGAGATGATTTCGGTCGAAATCAATATAAAGATCACCGGAAACGGATGCACGGTTTGCAAATGGCAAGCAAAACAAGATGACACGAATCTGTGATTAACAGCATGATAGCACTTAGAATACAACAAGAAACTATGCTAAAGCACTCCAACGTAGCAACAAAGCATATGGTAGTAATCTACAGAAGATGCTTGACAAAAAATGAACACTGAGCTACGGCTAGTTCACAATATAACAGGTTCAAACAAGCATGGCAAAAGTGCAAAAGATATCAGGTTCACAGACTCGGTGAAATTACTGGACATGACTGAAACAGCATCAAGTAGCAATGTTCAGAGCACGTAAACAACATGCTACAGAAACTTAACATGGCAAAACAAGGCATGTAAGTATTCTACTAAATGCATATGACAAAAGTCTCTTACTGACCATAAGCCAAAAAGGACCAGAAGATATGATGGCACCCATGTAAACATAGCAAGTTTCGTTAACAGGTTTCAGACTTAGCAGAAAACAGAGCATGGCAGAAACAATAATATGAAGGCATCTTGGTGAGCTTGATGCACTCAACACAAAGTAATGCATGACAAAACAAGCATACCTACAGCAAGATAGCATGTTTATGAAGCTATCCATGGCAAGAGAAAATACATAGCATGAAAGGAACAACTACAACAAGCTTGGCAAAATTGAATATCATGTTAAGAATCTGCCAGAAATATTTAATAGCAAAAGTAGAGCAAGATTGAGTCATGCTATGGCACTCCATAATTGCAGACAAGGGCATGAATAGATCATTTACAAAAATATCTACAAAACATCCTTAATGAACATCTCCAAAAGGTGCATAGATCTCTCTGTAGCCACATGGATACATAGCAACAAAATAACAGCAGTCACACACTTGGTAAAATTACTGTCTCTGAAAACAGAAACATTACGAAGCCTAATTTGCATGCTTGTGCTAGTCACCACAGAGATCACAAAAATACATGGCATACACCTCCGTAAAGATGGCATGGCATACAACAAAACACATGTAGAGCTCATGCCCATAAGATGCACAGATTAAATGCAACAAAAATAACAAATCCTCAAGTTCTGATAAGTAACAGCAGATAACGGCAAGTAGCACTCTTGCACCAGAGATTTGGGCATCAAGATGGACTCTAATGAACATGGCATAATGGAACAAAATGAATAGCATCATGAGACGAACATTTCGATATATTACATGCACGAAACGGAGCTATATGCAAAGAGTTATGATGCGTTGAACAGATGCACATACTGCAAAAATAATATGACTTAGAGAAAAATCGAGAGGGAGAAAAGAGGTCAACCGAGCGTTGACCCGATCTGGATCGGGCCGGATCTCTGCTCGAGGTCGCCGGCGCTGGGGAAGAGGAGGGAGGCGCGACGCGGCTCCGGCGACGCGGGAGGACGGAGAGGAGGCGGCGGCGCCGGCGAGGTCCTCGGGAGGCGCGGGCGGCGGAGGCGGCGTCCCGCGGGAACGGCGGCGATGGCGGCGGGGCCGGCCGGCGTGCGGTGGAGGCGCGGGAGCGGCGGAGGGAGGCGACGGCGGGGCGCGCGGGCTCGGGAACGGGCTTGGGGGGCCTGCGGCGGGCTTCCCGGGCTTCGGCGGCGGCCGGCGTACGGCCCGCCACGTGGCGCGCTGCGATTCGCGCGGGGCGGCGGCGGGATCCGTCCGGCGGCGACCGGACGTGTCCGGCGGCGACGGGAGGAGAGGGTTAGGGTTTGATCTGCGAATGTATTCGGAGGGGGAGGTGTATATATAGGTAGAGGGAGCTAGGAGACTCCAAACGGAGTGCGGTTTTCGCCCACACAATCGTGATCGAACGACCTAGAGGATGGAAGTGAGTTTTCTGGGTTTTGGGCTGTTTAGAGAGGGGTTTTTGCTGGAACACACAAACGGACTTTGCGGTTACCCGGTTAACCGTTGGAGTACCAAACGACCTCCAAATGGAACGAAACTGGACCGGTGGTCTCCCGGTGGTATACCAAGGCCACTTGACAAGACTCGGTCCATTCCGAGAGCGTTCAACACCCGCTCACGAAAAGAAACAAGAGGGGTGCACCGGAGGAGATAGGAGTGCCGGATTGCAAAACGGACAACGGGGAAAATGCTCGGATGCATGAGACGAACACGTATGCAAATGCAATGCACATGATGACATGATATGAGATGCATGACATGAACAAAATTCCAAACGAAAACAAAACCCGACCACTGAGGGAATATCATAACACATAGCCGGAAATGGCAAGAGTTGGAGTTACAAATATGGAAAGTTACATCCGGGGTGTTACATGACGACCGCCTCGTTCGCGCCTCCGCCTCCTACTCCTTACCTCTTGTCCGGGCCATGCATGCCCCGGTAGCGCCCGCGCCTCTCTCCCTGCTCCTCTTCCCTCTTGTCCGGGGAACGCATGCCCAACCCGCGCCTCTCTCCCTGCTTCTTCCTCCCCGATGCCAGGGACGACCGCCAACCACGCCTCCCTCCTGGCTCCTCTCGCCCGGGCAGTGTGCCCCGGCCGCCTCACACGCGAGCATGCACGCATCCTCCGGTGAGCCTCCCCCGTCTCTCTCTCGCCTGCAGCCGCCTCGCCAGACGACCATGGCCTAGCGCCACTGCCTGAGCGCTGCCTGGAGAGCTCGCCCTACTCTTCCTTGCACAATTCACAGACATATAAAAACTGATAGAATTAGCTATAAAAGAGCGAGGTGTGACTATCTCTCTGCCTTAGAACGCAAATCCTAAGATAATTTTCATCGACATAAAAGGGGAGGCCTCGAGTTTGCTCGCTGTCATTGAAGAAAAATAGAGAGGATGCCCAACCCATGTGTGGACTGTATGCGAGGCCCATGTATGAAATTCCAAGACTGACTTTTTTGATTGCGGGTGCAACACGCCTAGAAATTAGCACCACCTTGTATATAGTAAAAAAATCTCAAAAAAAATCAAAAAATAATAATATTGGTGAACAGATTAAAAAATCAGTGAATCGCACCTTGCTTTATTAGTAGGTATAGATATAGATTTACTCCATTATGGGATGTTATTACACATTATGGCACAATATTTATGTTTTCTCTCTTATTTTACAAGATTTTACATGAAGAGGGAGAATGCCGGCAGCTGGAATTCTGGACCGGAAAGGAGCAAATCTGAGAGACCTATTCTGCACAACTCCAAAAGTCCTAAAATTTACGGAGAATTATTTTGGAATATATAACAAATATTGGGCGAAGAAAATACCTGAGGGGACCCACCAGGTGGCCACAAGCCTGGGGGCGCGCCCTACCCCCTGGGCGCGCCCTACCCCCTGGGCGCGCCACTAGGGCTTATGGGGCCCCTGACAGGTCCCCGGTGTCCATCTTCTGCTATATAAAGGGTTTTTCCTGGAAAAAATCATAAGGAAGCTTTCTGGATGAAGCGCCACCGTCTCAAGGTGGAACCTGGGTAGAAGCAATCTAGGGCTCCGACGGAACTGTTCTGCCAGGGAAACTTCCCTCTCGGAGGGGGAAATTGATGAGGACATCAATACAATTGTTACACCCACAGCCCCTGCTGCTATACATACTGGACCAATTACTAGAGCTCGCGCACGCCAATTGAATTACCAGGTACTTTCGTTTCTTGGTAATGATTCTAATGTTCATGAGAATATGATGATGCCTAAATTAGATACATTTGTTTTGCTTACAAATGAAGGGCCTAACTTGGACAAGAAAGATGAACCTTGGAGCAAGTTCAAGCATGGAGATGATGGCATGCGCAAGGGGAACAAGAATGAAGTTTCAAGTGATGATTTCAGGACTTTGAAGCCACCATAACGAGTGCATGAAGGCTTGGACGAAATATACAAGATGCCACTTCATAGGGTGCATGGATCACTAGCAAAACACATGTCAAAACTGAACTTCATGTTAACAGACTGACAGCAACATTATTTAGCATGTTTGGAGCAAGATTACGACAAGCTACAGCAGACTATAAATACAAACAAGGGCATGGATGGATAGAGCATAATATGTATAACAAAACACCCTTAGTGAACATCTCCAGATTATGCATAGAACTCATGGTGACAGCAGGTTTACATGGCATCACAAAGTTACAGCTACAGACTTTGCAGAAATGACTTAAAAGTCACCGAAATTAGCAACATCATGGAGGCTACTTTGCATGCTTGTGCTAGTCACCACATAGATCCCAAAAATACAAGACAAGCACCACTGTAAAGATGGCATGATGTAGTTAAAAACACATGTCGAGCTCATGCTCATAGGATGCACACACAAAATGCAATGAAAAAGACAAATCATCAAGTTCTGCTAACAGACAGCAGTTAACATCATATAGCACTCTTGCAACGATGATTTGGGCATCAATATGAACTCAAACAAGCATGGCACAGTGGAACAAAATGAAGAGCATCTGATGATGAACATTTTGATATAATATATGCATGAAATGGAGCAGCACACATGGAGTTATGGCATGATGAACGGGGCAACAGAAATTGCAAAAACTGGGACTTCGTGAAAAAAAACCACCTCGGGGAAGTTGGACGGGGAGGAACCGGGGTGGAGGGATCCAGGACGCGGACGGCTGTTTGGATCGGGGGAGTGGTGGATCTCATCCCACTCCCCGGATCCGGCGACGAGGAACTCCGGCGAAGGGTCGCCGGCGGCGAGCTTGAGGCGGCGGAGGAGGTTGGATCCGGGGTCTCCTTCCCCGGATCTGGCCGGATCTGGGCCGGGGAGGCACGGGAGGCGAGGAGCGGTGAGCTCGGGCGGCTCAGGGCGGCGCCGGCCGGCGAGGAACCGCGGCGGGAGGCGGCGGTGCACGGGAGGCGGGGCCAAAGTGGAGGGGCGGCGCGGGGCGCGGCCGGGCGGTGGAGGTTGGTCGGCGGTGGAGGTGGAGATCGCCGGAGATGCGGGAGGCGCGTGGCGGCGGACGGCCAGGCGGCGGGGACGCGGGGATCCGGCGGGCGCGGGCGCGCGGCTGGCTCGGGCCTGGTCGCGGCGCGGGCGGGCCGGCCTCGGGCCCGGCGGGCCGCGGCGGGGCGCGGTGGAGGCCGCGGTGGCGGGGACACGTGGCGGCGGCGGATTCGTCGGGGGCGGCGGCGCGGACACGTCCGGTGGCGGGGTTTTCGTCCGGCGGCGCGAGGGGATCGGGGCTAGGGTTTGGACTGTGAGATTTCGGGGAAGAGGGTGTATAAATAGGTAGAGGGAGCTAGGAGAACCCAAAAGAGGTGCGGTTTTCGCCCACACGATCGTGATCGAACGACCGAGAGCATAGAGGGGTTTGGATGCGCTAGGTGGGCTGTGTGAAGAGGTGCTAGGCTGCAAAGAGAAGGGGGTTTCGGGCTACGCGGTTAACCGTTGGGGCATCAAACGACCTCCAAATGGAACGAAATTTGACGGGCGGTCTATCGGTGATATACCAAGGCCACTCGGAAAATCTCAGCCCATTCCGAGAACGTTTTTCTCCCGTTCACGAAACAAGGTCTGAGAGGGGCGACGGGGGCGTGCGAGAGTGTCGGATCGCGAAACGGACAACGGGGAAAAGGACCGGATGCAAGTTTTGAAAAACATGAGGGTGCAATGCAGATGATGACATGGCAAAATGCAACACGCAAGCAGCTGACAAGGCAAGGACGGCGAATAACTGGCAGACACCTGGCGCATCGGATCCGGGGCGTTACATCCGGCTATAAGTTCCGGACCGTGTACGCCTGCGGACACGAGCTAGATCGGTTATCGATCTTCGGATTCAGCGCTGCAGACGTCTTCCAGCGCTCACCTTTGGGCGATGTGTTGAACTCTTTAAAGAATTTGTCCTTGGAGAAGGACTCGCAGCCGAACTACGTTCGGTTCGAGTTAGAGGCTGATGATAGGGAATTTTGCTTCCCACCCGCCACCCACTTCACAGCTACCGTCGAGGACTTAATCGACAAGCTCGATTATGGCTCCGAAGACATCGACGGTATGGACGACGATGCCGACAAGGAGCAAGGCCAAGACCCGCCATTCACTGGACGTTGGACGACCACCTCTTCATACGACGTGTACATGGTTGATACACCTAAAGGATCTGGCGATGACAAGGAAGAGCCAGATGCGAATAAACCCTCTGAGACGCAGTCCAGGCGCCGTCGCCCTAAATGCCGCTCTAAGTCACGTCGCTCAAAAGACGACAACACTGGCACCGGAGAGAACAGTACTCTGGGCGACGACGAAGATAACGAAGACCCTGTTGGAGCCGTATCCGAACAGGAGGAACAAGATAACGAGCAGGTTAACCCTGATAAACAGGCCGCGCCCAATGACCCAGATGATGACAGTTACCGTCCACCCTCCAAGGATGATGAGAGCCTTGGCAATGAGGACTTCATCGTGCCTGAGGCACCCCTCGAGCAGGAGCGCTTCAAGCGCCAGCTCGTAGCGACTGCAAGAAGCCTGAAGAAGAAGAAGCAGCAGCTCCAAGCCGATTAAGACCTGCTCATTGACAGGTGGACTGATGTCCTGGCAGCCGAGGAATACGGCCTCAAACGCCCATCCAAGAGTTACCCAAAGCGCAGACTGCTACCTTAGTTCGATGAGGAGGCACCAGATCCCATACCTCCCTCGCGCAACACGGACCGACCACCACGTGGTCGGGATAGAGCGGTGGACCGACCACCCCGCGGTCGGGATAAAACGGCAACTCATGCCGAACAACAGACCGCCCAACCGCCTCGCAAAAACAGGGACAGAACAGCTCAGGACCGTACATACGACCTTCGGCAGGAATTGGACAGCAGAGCAGGACACACCAGATCGATCTACGGATCAAGAGGACGCTTCCCTACTCGGGATGACGGCTACCTATTCGGACGTGACAAACCTAGTCACACCTGGGCCGATAACCGCAGACGGACTTCGTCGGAGGTGCGCCGTGACGCGGCCCGATATAGAGGTGCCGCACACCCTCTCTGCTTCACAGATGAGGTACTGGATCACGAATTCCCAGAGGGGTTCAAACCCGTCAATATTGAATCATACGACGGAACAACCGATCCCGCAGTATGGATCGATGACTTTATTCTCCACATCCACATGGCCCGTGGAGACGACCTCCACGCCATCAAATACCTCCCACTAAAGCTCAAAGGGCCAGCTCGACACTGGCTAAATAGCCTGCCTGAAAATTCCATCGGCAGCTGGGAGGATTTGGAAGAGGCGTTCCTTAATAACTTCCAGGGAACTTATGACCTGGAGAATCAGCCAGAAAATTCTGGACTAGGTTCCTAACCAAAAAGAACCAGATCGTTGACTGTCCGGATGCCGAGGCCCTAGCAGCCTTCAAACACAGCATCCGTGACGAATGGCTAGCGCGCCACCTCGGCCAAGAAAAGCCGAAGTCTATGGCAGCCCTTACGGCACTCATGACCCGCTTTTGCGCGGGTGAGGACAGCTGGCTGGCTCGTAGCAAAAACACAGCCAGCGAGGCAGGCCCCTCCGACACCAAGAACAGCACCGGCAAGCTCCGGAGCAATAGACACACACGCCGAAGCAATGGCAACAACACCGATGACACCACAGTTAACGCCGGATTCAGCGGCTCCAAGTCCGGCCAACGGAAGAAGCCCTACAAAAGAAACAATGAAGGACCTTCCAGCCTGGACCGCATACTCGACCGCCCGTGCCAGATACATGGTACCCCGGATAAACAAGCCAATCATACCAACAGGGATTGTTGGATTTTCAAACAGGCTGGCAAGTTAAATGCCAAAAGCAAGGAAAAGGGATCACAAAGTGAGGACGAGGACGAAGAGCCCCGGCAACCGAACACCGGGGGGCAGAAGAAATTTCCCCCTCAAGTCAAAACGGTGAACATGATATACGCTACACACATCCCCAAAAGGGAGCGTAAGCGAGCCCTTAGGGACGTCTACGCGGTAGAGCCAGTCACCCCAAAATTCAGTCTGTGGTCGTCATTCCTGATCACCTTTGATCGTCGAGATCACCCAACTAGTATCCGGCATGGCGGTTCAGCCGCACTGGTCCTCGACCCAATCATCGACAGATTTCACCTAACACGAGTCCTAATGGACGGTGGTAGCAGCCTCAACCTGCTCTATCAGGATATAGTGCGGAAGATGGGCATTAATCCCTCACGAATCAAACCCACAAAGACTACCTTTAAAGGAGTCATACCAGGCGTAGAGGCCCGCTGCACGGGCTCAATCACGCTGGAGGTAGTCTTCGGTTCTCCGGACAACTTCCGAAGCGAAGAGTTAATCTTCGACATCGTCCCCTTCCGCAGCGGCTACCATGCACTGCTCGGACGAACCGCATTTGCTAGATTCAACGTAGTGCCACACTATGCTTATCTCAAGCTCAAGATGCCCGGTCCACGCGGCGTCATAACAGTCAATGGCAATACGAAACTCTCCCTTCGAACAGAGGAGCATACCGTCGCCCTAGCAGCAGAGGTACAGAGCAGCCTTCTCAAGCAGCACCATAATACGGCTGCCGAGCCCCTGGACATCATCAAGAGGTTCCGGACTACACTGCAACGAGACAGTGCGTCTCGTCAAGAGCTCGATTAGCAATCCAGCCTCCGTCCCAGTCCCGATGAAGTAGTGGCATTCGTACCACGCGTACATAATTACGCACTCAAAATTCCATGGACATCGACGGAGGCACAAGCAAGCCCGGGATCTACAGTTCGGCTAGACCGATCCCGGACACACATATAACTTTACTATTTCCCTTTTCCCTTTTTCACAGGTTTCTCTTAGGCGGGCCTCTTTTGACGGCCTGAGTTATGATCCTGTCAAAGGACAAATACACCGGATCGACATGGAGCACAGGCGTATAGGGACAGCCCTAGAGGCCCATCCAACGATTACTCTATCTGTTTCAGGACCCACGCGCAGCTCGCATTTAGTTGAGGCATGTCAAATAGCCGGTTGCTTATGGCATTACTTTGTACCGATGCGCTTTGATGCATTAATCCAATTATAATGGAAACAATTCATGGTCCAAGTTCAAGGGCCCCAGATACCATCTCTGCTCTCCTTCTGTTTTCCTTTCAATTACTTATTTCCTAGCAACCGTACACTCTGGTACGTTTCATATTTGCCAGGGGCTCCTCATCGCCCCATAACACGGCAACAAAGTCCGAACACTTCTTATAGAGAAGTTCGGCACCCCGAATTTAGCATTATATGCATTGGCTTCGAATCATGTGTCACATCCCTAGCTTCTGGTACTGCCTGGTGTTTTGCATCTTATTGCATCATGTCTAAATCTATTTGAAAGTTGAAATGGGGATTGCTCAAACCCCTAGCACCAAAACAATGCAATAGGTTCAACTTAAAAATATTTTCAATGAACCCAAAATGCCCTTCAAAAATGTTCATAATTTATGGAACAAGATGGAAACCTAAACCAAAAATGGTGGACACTTTTCTAGGACATAAATGGGCTTTGAATTAATCCAATATGTATTTGAATTGGAGCTTTAAAATTCTATAAATATTTTTACAGCTCCAAATATTTTGAAACTTTCTGAGGGTCTCTGAAATAATTTAGTTAGTGCCCATAAGAAGTTTCAGAATTTTACAAATGGTTTAGTGTCAAAACTAAATCAAAAACAATTACAGAAATAGAAAACAGAATAAAATAGGAAAAGGGGCAGAGAGAGAGAGTTACCTGGGCCAGCCTACCTGATCTGGCACTGTAGCGGCCTAGCCCACTGGCCAGCGCCAGTCACCCTCAACCTCCCGCCAGGAGGATGAGAGGCGCGTGGCCACCGCACGCAAGCACGCGCCCCGGCCACCTCCTGCTTGCTGCCTCCCTCTGGACCCCCCGGATGACGCCACGCATGCCCCATGCACAACCGTCTCACTCTCACCCATTTCCCCCCTCTCTCCCGCAAGAACACGAGCTCGACCGAGCGAGCTCGCCGACGCCGATCGCCGTACCCGTGGCCACCGGCCACCCCTCGCCCTACCGATGAGACCTTGAGCTCCGCATCATCGTCTTCTTCATCCACGCCGAGCCAAGCAACCGGGGGAGCACCCCAACGCCGTCCCCGACGTCTTCTTCAACCTCGGTGCCCGGAGATCCTCGGCGTCGATTCGCTGCCCACCGGCCGTCCCCGCGCCTGCCAACCCCTCCGTTAGCCTCGCTGTGAGCCCCCGCACCGAACCCCTCTCTCCCCGTTGCCGATTTCTTCCACTAACCGCGGGCTCCGTTGAGCCCGAGAGCTCGTCACCGCCGCGTTCGTCGCCGCCGCACCTGACCCAACCAAGCACGTAGTTGTGCTCATCGTGCTCCTAGGAAGCCATAGCACTGCTCACCTCTCTCTCCCGTACACCGTAGCGTCACGCCGGTCGAGCCCGTGCTCCGGCCGCCGCTGACCTTGACGCCGTCGTCGCCTCCGGCCACCCCACGGTCTCCTACTTGTTCCACTGGATGCGCGAGAGCCTGGGCTTCGCACTGGTGGTGCCCGCCGTCCGTTTGGTCGTCGGAGGGCAAGTTCCGACGCCCTCCGCCTCGTCTGGCCGTCGCCGGCGGCCTAACCCCGGCCGGCTGACGTGTCCAATTAGGCTAAGCTAATTAGGCCACTAATTACCCTCCCCTGGGCCACTGACACGTGGGCCCCGCTAACAGTTTTAGTTTAGGTTAATTAACTCTATTAGTTAGCTGAGTCAATGACAGGTAGGCCCCACAGGTCAGGTTTGACCTGGACCGGGTCAGTTGACCACTGACGTCACCCTGACGCACTGCTGACGCAATAAAGCATTTACTGGATTTATACTTATATAGGAAATTCCAGAAAATGCTACCAAACTTCAAAAAATCATAGAAAATAATCTATAGCTCAGAATGAAATAATTTATATATGAAAAATGATCAGAAAAATCCAATCTTTCCATCTGTACCATTTTCATGCATGTTAGAGCAACCTAACCTTGCTGTTTAGATGAAACAAGATAATGCACTTATATGACTTTATAAAATGGGTTTGCATTTGAATCTTTGGTTCAAATGGACTCATCTCAATTTGTTCCAGCTTGCATTAGCCCAGAACACATTCATATTGCCATGTCATGATCATGCATCATATTGTGCATTGCATTCATTGAATTTCTTCTCTGTTGCCGGTATTTGTCCCCTCTCGTAGACGATGTTCCGGCGTTGTGATCGTTGACACTAATGAAGACTCAATGCTATCTTCAGAAGTGCCAGGCAAGCAAAACCCCTTGCTCATTCCGATACAATCCCACTCTCTCGCTCCTGCTCTCTTTAACTGCATTAGGACAACAACGATTCATCTGTTACTTGCTGCGGTAGCTGAACCCCTTTATCCTCTGCATGACCTGTCATTGCCACAGTAAATAGATGAAACCCACTAGCATGAGTAGGAGTTGTTTGAGCCCTGATGTGCCTACTCATTCATGCTTGTTTGTCATGCCTGTTATTGCTTAGAGTTGTGTCAGGTCTGACTCGTCGGGAATGAATTGGAAAGTTGTGAACATGTCCTACCGTGTGAGAGCTAAGTGTGTGAACACGATTTGGTAAAGGTAGCGGTGAGAGGCCATGTAGGAGTACATGGTGGGTTGTCTCATTGAAACCGTCCTCAGGAACTGAGTTCTGTGTTTGTGATCCATGAACAGTTACTACCACACATTGGGTGCCAGTAACTCGACCCCTCTCGACTTATTAATCAACCTGATCTCTGTCCAGGAGTTGCAACTAGTTTCTGGTGTTTGTAGGTTGTGTTAGTAGTCTACCAAGTGGTACCCGGTACAGGTGGGCTTGGGATAGACTAGGCACCGTGGCACGGTGTACCAAGCGTAGATCCATCCGTCGAGGTGGGCTTGGGAACCCTGCACACATCGTTTGGGGCCGTGAGCGACACCCCGGCCGGATCTCCTTGCGGATGGAACCCGAATAGGCGATAAACCTGGACGAGAGACTTGTGTGGTTAGTCAGGTCGTGGCCGACTCCCTCGCCAGGCTTCCGCTTAAAGGTTGCTGAGATACACGACGTGTACATGGTGGTAAGTGGCGAGAGCGTGTGTGTCGAAGTACACCCCTGCAGGGTTAACATCATCTATTCGAATAGTCGTGTCCGTGGTAAAGGACTTCTGGGTTGCCTGTACAGTTCATAGACAAGTGGAAGTGGATACTCTAAAATGCGCAAGATAAGCGTGAGTGCTATGGATGGCGTTCTCGTAGGGAGACGGGAGCGGATCCATAGTGGTGTATTGATATGGTGAATATGTGGACTCGTGTGCGCCACCTCAAAAGAGTTACTTGCAGTCGTAGTTCAGGATAGCCACCGAGTCAAAGCTGGCTTGCTGCAGTTAAACTCCACCACCCCCTTTGTTGACACCGATGCATATGTAGATAGTCCTGATGTAAGTCTTGCTGGGTACATTTGTACTCACGTTTTCTTATTTTATGTTTTGCAGAGAGACGTCAGTCTCGCTAGTAGTTCCGTGTGGACTTCGACGTTTAGCTTGATACCTCAGCTACGATCTTGTGCCCTCGGCAGGATCTGGTAGATAGTCAGGCTTCTCAACCTTTTTCATTTATAGTCGTCTGTACTCAGACAAGTTAAGCTTCCGCATGTGCTTGTTGCTTGTATGCTCTGAATGTTGGGTCATGAGACCCATGTTTGTAATATCTGGCTCTTCGGAGCCTAATGGATAAATACTCTGAGTCGTAGAGTCTTGTTGTGATGCCATGTTGTATTTGCACATATCGAGCATATTGTGTGTATGATTGAAATGCTTGGTATGTGTGGGATCCGACAACCTAGTTGTTTATCCTTGGTAGCCTCTCTTATGGGGAACTGTAGTCTTGTGCTTCCATTAGCCATAGTAGTCCGCTACAGCCCGGTTCACCGGAGTCCTGCTAGCCCAACACTACTGCTCCGGAACACTTGACTGGCCGGCATGTGATTCACTTCGTTCCTGTGTCTGTCCCTTCGGGGAAATGTCACGCGGTGACATCCGGAGTCCTGCCTAGCCTGCTACAGCCCGGGTTTCCGGAGTCCTGTTAGCCCAGTGCTACAGCCCGGATTCGCACGCTGCTGACCGACATGCTCGATGTTGATTCATGTATGCCTGTCCCCGTAAGTTAGTGCCACTTTGGGTTCACGACTAGTCATGTCGGCCCGGGTTCTCTGTCATATGGATGCTAGCGACACTATCATATACGTGAGCCAAAAGACGCAAACGGTCCCGGGCCATGGTAAGGCGACACCCGTGGGAATACCGTGCGCGAGGCCGGAAAGTGATATGAGGTGTTACCGGCTAGATCGATGTGACTTGGAATCGGGGTCCCGACATCATGTCTTTGGTCAATAGTTGGGTTGCTCAGATCCTGTGCTTGCTACCCTATGTTCCGCTAAATCGGCTAGGGTAGTAAAGGGAGAACTACTGCGATTGTGCCCTGGCCTTGACCAGATGAGCGCCTCAGTAGAGAAAGCCGAAAACTGACTGTCATGATACGGCGAGAGCCGGTCAGCTGTTCGAGGGTTCCAAATCGTTGGAGATTTTTTCCGCATTATGCGAAAGATCGGCACTTCCCGATCAGATGCTGATAGCACTCTGGTTTGAACCAGGGGTTGCGCCCATGCTTTATTATAGAACTCCTATGGCTAAGTGAGGGCGTTTAAGCCGTATAGTCTGATTGCCTTGTTCGTTGCGCTAAAGAACTCCTTCAAGGACCATACAATTGGATCAAGATTGTTTAGATTACATCCCGAACACCTCCGTATTACCTACGTGAGGGCAGAAGCCGACGACTGGCCAACCCTCAGATTACATACAATACGACCGCACATGAGGAAACAATTAAAAGCATAACCAAATTACATTACAAAACAGGCTTTGTTTCCATAATACAAGGCAAAGGCAACACAAATGTTTTCATTCAAAAATAATGTCCTGCCCGCACTCAGCTGCTGCAAGTCGAGACCCTTCTATGACATCCGCAAAATACCGCTCGGGTGTGCGGTGCTCCTTGCCCTCCGGCGGCCCTCTGGCCACTTCAACGGCGTTCATCTTCGCCCACCACATCTTGCGACAGGCGAAGGCCATGCGGGCACCTTCAATACAGGCAGAGCGCTTGACGACGTCCAGCCGAGGACAGGCGTTCACCATCCGCCTCATGAGTCCGAAGTAGCTACCAAGCATAGCTTCGGCTGACCATAGCCGGATTATCAAATCCTTCATGGCTAGTTCGGCCACCCTATGCAGCTCCACCAGCTGTTTCAGTTGATCGGTGAAGGACACGGGAGGTTCTGGCGCCGCATATCGCGACCGGGATAGCTTTTCCATCGAACTCCCTCCTTCGGCTCGATAGAACTCCACGGCGTCCGATACACTGCGTGGTAAATCCGCAAAAGCCCCTGGGGAACTCCGAACCCGGGTTAGTAAAAGGTACCGCTTCTCCGCATACTTGCTTTGCATCTTAAATGCCTTACCTGCCGTGATCTTCTGGGCCTCCTGGATTTCCCGGAGGGCGGCCTGGGCTTCATTCCGTGCGGCCTCCGCGCTCTGACGAGCCTTGGCGAGTTCGGTCCCTTGAACCGACGCATCATGCTCCAAGGCCTCGCATTTCTTCACCGCATCCTGGAGCTCTTGCTGGACTTCTTTGACCCGGGCCTTGAGCTTCTTACGAGCGGCTTGCTGCTGGATAGCCTTCTCCTCGGCCTCGCCCAGGGCCTTCCTCAGGGCCTCGACCTCGGTCGCGGCTCCTGCACATATTACGACACTATAGTCAATATACAGCGCCTATGCTTTCCGAACACACAGCAAGTCATTACTAACCTTGCTTCTCTTGGAGTCGAACCTTAACCTCGCCGAGCTCGCTCTCGGTCCGCTCCAGCCTCTGCCTCAATTCAGAGACTTCGGCAGCATGCGAGGTTGCGGCCAACAGCGACGCCTGCTTATGCATACATATTACGTTAGTCTCCTACAATAGAAGATTGATCCTCTATCCGGTTCTTCTCGCCGAACACCGAAAAATGTCTCAGGGGCTACTGACTACATGGGTTTTTTTCTGTTTCTGTGTCACTTACCTCGAAACCTGTCAATAGGTTGCTGCAGGCTTCGTTCAGTCCACTCTTGGCAGACTGAACCTTCTCAATCACCGCACCCATAAGGACACGATGCTCGTCCATAACGGAGGTGCCTCGTAGCGCCTCCATCATGTTATCCGGCGCCCCTGGATGGACAGGGGCCACCGATGGAAGCGGCACCCCCTCCTTCAAAGGGGGCTGCTCGCCCGACTCCAGAGCCATATGGGTCTCCGGAATCGTATTCGGCTGAGGGCCGAACTGGATGCGGCCCTCTTCGCCAATCTCCATGGGGATCGGCTCCCCCGTGTGTCCGGCAGTGGAGGTCTTGCCTTGTGGCGCCTCCCGGACAACGTCCTGGGCTCCTTCCCGGTTCGGAGCGGTCATCCGGGGCAACACTTCGGTGTCATCCCTGGCCCCGGGGGAATAAGCAGGCGGTGGCGACATGCTCGCCATCTCCGACGGAGCCAACGAACCTCCAGATGAGGATCGCTGGATAAGGTCACGGGCCGGACTGCGATAGTGCAGTTAACCATGTCAAGATAATAAAGAGAAAGGGCCGGATGTGCGCATGAGTGAGCCATGTCACTTAGGATGCGGCCTGGGGCTTAGTGCGGGGGCGTCGTTCCGGACTGCTATCAACGTCCCACGCGGTGTTGACCGCTGGGACGCCCTTCCCCTTCTTGGGTGTTTCCGCCTCCAGATGCGCCGAAGCCGCCCTCTTTTTCTTCTTCTCCTCGGGGGGAGGGTTGTTTTCCTCCTCCTCCTCCTCCTCCTCCTCCTCCTTGTCATTGTCCTCAGGGACAGAGGAATGGGCTTCGTCGTCTTCGGACGTCACGTACGAAGTGCCCTTGCGACGGGGGCCACTCTTGGCCCCCTTGGCCTTCTTCTCCGGCGCCTTATATGGTGCCGGCACCAGCATCTTCGCTAGATGCGGGATGACCGGTTCTTCAGGCAGCGGAGCCGGACAGTGGATCCGCTTCGCCCTCTCCATCCAGTCCTGGAAAAGCAATGATGAACTCAGACATCATCTTCGAAACAATTAAGTTGGGGATACGTCAGAAATAACATGCCTAGCTAGCGGGGTGTTTACAGTCATGACCACGGTCTGAGTCCGTGGCCGGTGGCTTCTCGCTGCCCTTAAAGAGCAACTTCCAGGCACCTTCGTGAGTAGTCTCGAAGAGCCTTATCAAGGTCTTGTATTTCTTCGAATTGAACTCCCATAGAGGGCGGCTTCGGCGCTGGCACGGAAGAATCCGGCGAACTACCATCACCTGGATTACGTCAATGAGCTTGACATTCTTGGTCACCATGATTATAACGCGCATCTGCAGCGCTATCAGCTCGTCAGGTGAACACCGGTCCGGACTCTTCTCGACCCAGGAGGTGAGTCGCATGGGAGCACTGGAGCGAAATTCGGCAGCTGCGGCCCAGGTGGTGCTGCGAGGCTCTGTGATGTAGAACCACTGCTTCTGCCACTCCTTTACTGTCTCCACAAAAGTGCCTTTGGGCCAGGAGACGTTGGACAGCTTGCTCACCATGGCTCCTCCGCACTCCGCGTGCTGGCCATCCACCACCTTCGGCTTCACGTTGAAGACTTTGAGCCACAACCCGAAGTGGGGTTGGATGCGGAGGAAGGCCTCACACACGACGATAAACGCCGAGATGTTGAGGAAGGAATTCGGGGACAGATCGTGGAAATCTATCCCATAATAATACATCAGCCCACGGGCGAAAGGGTGGAGTGGAAACCCTAGCCCGCGAAAGAAATGGGGGATGAATACTACCCTCTCGGTGGGCTTCGGCGTGGGGACGACTTGTCCCTCGGCCGGCAGACAGTGGGCGATCTCCTTCGCCAAATATCCGGCCGCCCGAAGCTCAGTAATGTCCTCCTCCTTGACGGAGGAGATCATCCACTTGCCCTGACCTCTGGATCCGGACATGGTTGCTTGAGTGGAAAGGAGATTAGAACTTCGGCGCTGGAGCTCGAGATTGGAAAGGCGGAGACAGAGAGAAGGCGTGAGAGAGGAAGAGGGAATCCTTATCCCCTTATAAAGGCAGCGAATATTGAACGCCTCCTCACCCGCCTTAAGATTCGCCTGTTCCCAAGGGCTGTATAAACGACACGGTTGGGTTACCCATGCCTGCGTTGATGAGAATCCTACAATAAGGGGACACGATATCTGCTTTGACAAGACGTTCCAATGGCAACCGCGTCTCGGGACATGGGGCGTCGAACACAAAAACGGTTTGGAATTATGACCGGTCAAACGTACTGTCGTGCTACGAAAAGTTGTCAGTGGATGGAGCCCGCGTAGAAATAAATTTTCTCTGCGGTTGTGTATGGTGTGTGTAACAGGTCCGGATACTATTATCACATTCGAAGATTATCTTGGAGTTCGGAAAAAGGGGAACCCGCCTTGCAATGCCGAAGACAATCTGCGCGCCGGACTCCTCGTCATTGAAGCCAGGTTCAGGGGCTACTGAGGGAGTCCTGGACTAAGGGGTCCTCGGGCGTCCGGCCTGTTATCCATGGGCCAGACTGATGGGCTGTGAAGACATGATGGCCGAAGACTGTACCCGTGTCCGGATTGGACTCTACTTGGCGTGGAAGGCAAGCTTGGTGACTTATTATGAAGATTCCTTCTTATGTAACCGACTCTATGTAAACCCTAGATTCCCCCGGTGTCTATATAAACCGGAGGGGTTAGTCCGGAAAGGATATACATTACCATAGTCATACAGGCTAGGCTTTTAGGGTTTAGCCATTACGATCTCGTGGTAGATCAACTCTTGTAATACTCATATTCATCAAGATCAATCAAGCAGGAAGTAGGGTATTACCTCCATAGAGAGGGCCCGAACCTGGGAAACATTGTGTCCCCCGTCTCCTGTTACCATCGATCCTAGACGCACAGTTCGGGACCCCTGATACGTCTCCAACGTATCTATAATTTATGAAGTATTCATGCTATTATATTATCCATCTTGGATGTTTAATGGGATTTACTATGCACTTTTATATGATTTTTGGGACTAACCTATTGACCCAGAGCCCAGTGCCAGTTCCTGTTTTTTCCCTTGTTTTAGTGTTTCGAAGAAAAGGAATATCAAACGGAGTCGGAACGGAATGAAACCTTCTAGAGAAGTTATTTTTGGAAGGAAAGCAGCCCAGGAGACTTGGAGTCCGCGTCAAGGGAGCAACAAGGAAGGCACGAGGCAGGGGGCGCGCCCACCCCCCTGGGCGCGCCCTCCACCCTGGTGGGCCCCTCGTGGCTCCCCTGATGTATTTCTTCCACCTATATATATCCATATACCCTAAAACCTTCGGGGAACAGAATAGATCGGGAGTTCCGCCGCCGCAAGCCTTTGTAGCCACCAAAAACCAATCGGGACCCTGTTCCGGCACCCTGCCGGAGGGGGGATCCCTCACCGGGGGCCATCTTCATCATCCCGACGCTCTCCATGACGAGGAGGGAGTAGTTCACCCTCGGGGCTGAGGGTATGTACCAGTAGCTATGTGATTGATCTCTCTCTCTCGTGTTCTTGATTTGGCACGATCTTGATGTATCGCGAGCTTTGCTATTATAGTTGGATCTTATGTTTCTTCTCCCCCTCTACTCTCTTGTAATGGATTGAGTTCCCCTTTGAAGTTATCTTATCGGATTGAGTCTTTAAGGATTTGAGAACACTTGATGTATGTCTTGCCGTGCGTATCTGTGGTGACAATGGGATATCACGTGATCCACTTGATGTATGTTTTGGTGATCAACTTGCGGGTTCCGCCCATGAACCTATGCATAGGGTTGGCACATGTTTTCGTCTTGACTCTCAGGTAGAAACTTTGGGCACTCTTTGAGGTTCTATGTGTTGGTTGAATAGATGAATCTGAGATTGTGTGATGCATATCGTATAATCATACCCACGGATACTTGAGGTGACATTGGAGTATCTAGGTGACATTAGGGTTTTGGTTGATGTGTGTCTTAAGGTGTTATTTTACTACGAACTCTAGGGCTGTTTGTGACACTTATAGGAATAGCCCAATGGATTGATCGGAAAGAATAACTTTGAGGTGGTTTCGTACCTTACCATAATCTCTTCGTTTGTCCTCCGCTATTAGTGACTTTGGAGTGACTCTTTGTTGCATGTTGAGGGATAGTTATATGATCCAATTATGTTATTATTGTTGAGAGAAGTTGCACTAGTGAAAGTATGAACCCTAGGCCTTGTTTCCTATCATTGCAATACCGTTTGTGCTCACTTTTATTATTAGTTACCTTGCTGTTTTATATTTTTAGATTACAAAAACCTATATCTACCATCCATATTGAACTTGTATCACCATCTCTTCGCCAAACTAGTGCACCTATACAATTTACCATTGTATTGGGTGTGTTGGGGACACAAGAGACTTTTTGTTATTTGGTTGCAGGGTTGTTTGAGAGAGCATCTTCATCCTACGCCTCCCACAGATTGATAAACCTTAGGTCATCCACTTGAGGGAAATTTGCTACTGTCCTACAAACCTCTGCACTTGGAGGCCCAACAACGTCTACAAGAAGAAGGTTGCATAGTAGACATCAAGCTCTTTTCTGGCGCCGTTGCCGGGGAGGCTAGGTAAGGGGCACTCACACCCCGTCAACTAAGCTCTTTTCTGGCGCCGTTGCTGGGGAGATGAGTGCTTGAAGGTATATCTTTAGATCTTGCAATCGAATCTTTTTGTTTCTTGTTTTAGCACTAGTTTAGCTATAAAAGAAAACTACAAAAAATGGAATTGATTTTGCCTCATACGCTTCATCTTTTTAATATCTTTCATGAGTATGATGGAAAGGAAAATTGTGCCAAAGTGTTAGAAGAAGAATGCATTAAAATGTTTGGCACTAAATCTTTGAATGATGAGCATGATTGCAATGTTGTTAGTATGAACTCTTTGAATATCCATACTACTAATGATGATTGCACTAGTTATGATGAAAATGTCTCCTATAAACATGTCAATTTTTGTGGAGTGCATTGGGTTTGCAAGTACACACCAAATAGGGAAGATAGATATTGCAAGAGGCATAAGCATTTAGAAACTAAATTGTTGCAAGAAAGGCTAGATGTTTGTGCTGAAAATTTAAATTTTCTTAGCCGTACTTGTGAACTTTGCAATGAACGGGGTCATTTAACTATCCGATGCAAATTGTTTCATGATCTAATTGTGTCCAAAAATTGTGATGACTTGATTTCCCTTGCACATGATAATGAACTTAGTTTGCTTATGGGTTACGAAGAAATGAAACGTATAACTAAGCATCTTCCAGAATTTGCCCGTTATAAACTTCTTGATTTTGATCTAGAGAAAATTTATATGTATTGTGTGGTGAATTGCATTGAAAATCCTTATATTGCTAATTACATAAAGACAAGAAAACAAATAGAAGATGAAGAGAATACTAATGAAAGGGAAGAGACTTCCCAATATCCTCCTATTATTTCTTATGATGAATCAGGTAACGAGGAGGAGCCTTCTATTCAACCAATCTCATTAATAAGGAGCTCCAAAAAGAGGATTGAACCCACACATGATGTGGTGAAGAAGAATAAAAGAAAAAGGAAGAGAGGTAAAAAGATGTCTCTCCCAAATATTGTTGCTCCTATTATTGTTGTGCCTCATGAAAATGAATCAAAAATAATTGTGGAAGATGATGCACTTGATGATGATCTCGTTATGCCTATTGCTTGTTGTGATGATTATGATTGGGAAGATAATGATACTTCTTATGATCTTGAAAATCTTTTTGGCACTTGCTTGGAAGAATATGATAATTGCTATACTATTGGTGCTATCCATACTATTAATGATGAGAGTGATTATGCTTATGATATGAAAAGGCCCAAGCTTGGGGATGCTATGTTTGAAGAAGAAGATGTTTTGGAGAATATATTTGCTGCAATTAATGTTTGTCCCAAGCTTGGGGATGCTACGTTTAATGAAGATGATATTTTTAGCCTCCCAAGTTTTGATATGCAAATTTGTTATGATGATAGCATGCCTCTTACTTATGATGATTATATTGATGAAAGTGGGTTTGGAAGAGTGTCAACTTTAGGAAGTAATGATCCCACTATTTTGGAGGATGTTGAATCTTATTATAATAATTATGAAAGTGGATTTGGAGAGGTCATGACTTTATTTAGTGATGAATCCACTATTTCGGAAGAGGTTTCAATTGATTATGATGAGGACAAAGTTGCTACTTATGATGATTATTGTGATGAAACTTATGCTATAAAAAGTAGTGATGATTATATTTATAAAACCTGTCATGATTATGATTACCCTTTTTCTGAATATTACTCTTTTAATGTGGAAACAATTTATAGTATTCGAGTCTCTTATGATACTCCCACTATCCCGAATGATAAATTTTTTGCTTATGTGGAGAGTAATAAAATTTCTATGCAAGTAGATCATGAAAAGAATGCTTTAGGTGCTGGTTATATTGTTGAATTAATTCATGATTCTACTGAAAATTATTATGAGGGAGGAATATATGCTTGTAGGAATTGCAGTAATATCAAGTTTCCTCTCTATGTGCTTAAAGTTTTGAAGTTATGCTTGTTTTGCCTTCCTATGCTAGTTGATTATTGTTCCCATAAGTTGTTTGCTCACAAAATCCCTATGCATAGGAAATGGGTTAGACTTAAATGTGCTAGTCATATTCTTCATGATGCTCTCTTTATGTTTCAATTCTTATCTTTTATGCGAGCATCATTGAAATCATCATGCCTAGCTAGGGGTGTTAAACGTTAGCGCTTGTTGGGAGGCAACCCAATTTTTATTTTAGTTTCTTGCTTTTTGGTTCTGTTTAGTAATAAATAATACATCTAGGTTCTGTTTAGATGTGGTTTTGTGTTTTAATTAGTGTTTGTGCCAAGTAGAACCTTTGGGAAGACTTGGGTGAAGTCTTTATGATCATGCTGTAAAAAACAGAAACTTTAGCGCTCACGAGATTAGATAAAACTTTTTACTGGAGAGTGATATTTAGTTGATACTTGTTGCATATGATTACTAGACTAATTCATCAGGCCCACCAATTTATTTTAGAATTTTTGGAGTTCCAGAAGTATACGTTTGATACAAATTACTACAGACTGTTCTGTTTTTGACAGATTGTGTTTTCATTGTGTTGCTTGCTTATTTTGATGAATCAATGGCTAGTAAAATAGTTTATAAACCATAGAGAAGTTGGAATACAGTAGGTTTAACACCAATATAAATAAAGAATGAGTTCATTACAGTACCTTGAAGTGGTGTTTTGTTTTCTTTCGCTAACGGAGCTTACAAGTTTTCTGTTAAGTTTTGTGTTGTGAAGTTTTCAAGTTTTGGGTATAGATTCGATGGACTATGGAATAAGGAGTGGCAAGAGCCTAAGCTTGGGGATGCCCAAGGCACCCCAAGGTAATATTCAAGGATAACCAATAGCCTAAGCTTGGGGATGCCCCGGAAGGCATCCCCTCTTTCGTCTTCGTTCATCAGTAACTTTACTTGGAGCTATATTTTTATTCACCACATGATATGTGTTTTGCTTGGAGCGTCATTTTATTTTCTTTAGCTTTGCTTGCTGTTTGAATAAAGTATCAAGACCTGAAATTCTTAAATGAGAGAGAGTGTTCACTTAGCTACATAATTATTTAACTACTCATTGATCTTCACTTATATCTTTTTGGAGTAGTTTGTCATTTACTCGTGTGCTTCACTTATATCCTATGAGTAAATGGTTGAATGATTTGAATGTCTAAATCTGAAATTATATATGTTTCATATGCCTTTCCCATGGGGAGTAATGCCTTCACATATAAGAAGTAGAGGTGGTAAATTTATTGAAGGTTAGCAAACATTGTATTGGTCACTTGAACAATTCATGAAAGAATATTGAAGGAAGAGAGATTTCACATATAATACTATCTTTAACATCTTCTATGATTGTGAGCCCCATTAATTATTTTCAAACCTGAGCAAATTAGTTGAAGTTGGACAAGGAAGACAACATAATGAGTTATGCTTGGGTATATTTGTATAGAAGTTATATTGTTATGAATCCTCTAACATGTGGTGCTTGCTATTTAGAATCCTTTGCTAGCCAAAATATCTGTACTAAGCGGGAATACTGCTTGTGCATCCAAAATCCTCGAACCAAGTTTCTTCCATGAGTGTCCACTATATCTACCTATATCCGGTATTTACCTGCCGTTCCAAGTAAATCTGCATGTGCCAAACTCTAAACCTTAAATAATAATCTGTTTTGTATGCCCAAATCGCTCATGTAGCGACTAGGGGCTAGCAGTATCTTCCATGCTAGGTGGGTTATTCTCACGATGAGTGTACTCCGCTCATCATTCACGAGAAAATGGCCGGTAACTGGGATGCCCCGTCCCATGATCAAAAGATCAAAATCAAATAAAAAATAATTGCAAACAAAACTCCCCCAAGTTTGATGTTAGTTGGAGGCACCCGTTGTTTCGGGCAAGCCATGGATTGATGATTGTTGGTGGAGGGGGAGTAAAAATCTTTACCTTTCTGTTTGGGAACCGCCTATAATGTATGTAGTATGGAAGATATTGGGAACTCTTGGTCGTTATGTTGACAATGAAAGCATACCTCTCAAAATTATTTTCATCTCTGTTTTTGCTCTGAGCTCTGGCACCTCTGCAAATCCCTGCTTCCCTCTGCGAAGGGCCTATCTTTTACATTTATGCAAGAGTCAGTAGTATTCCTTCTCATTCCAACCTACTCTTTAGTTGGCAAGCATCATGTGATGGAAAGATCTAAGCATATATGGCCATTCAAATATATTTGAGCATGAATTATTATTGTTGACATTACCCTTGAGGTAAAAGGTTGGGAGGCGAAACATTAAGCCCCTATCTTTCTCCGTGTTCGATGAATACTATTTGTTCTAAAAATATGCTTTGAGTGGTAGCAATCATGGAAGACTAAATGATAATTGAGTATGTGAAGTTTGCTGAATCAAAGCTCTGACATAGAATCTTCCTGAAAATAAGATGAATTGTAATTGTTTGATGACTAATAACACGGTTTGCTAGTTTTCAAGAAAGTTTATGTTCTATACTTTAACATGTGAATAGTTTGTTACTTGATCATGCAAAGTTTTATGATATGAGCTACTGTTATGATATATAATGATGCTAGAAAAGGTGATTGAGATTATCGTTGATCAAACTTATGCACCTGCTAGCATTCACACTTCATAAATTATTTCTTTTATCATTTACCTACTCGAGGACGAGCAGGAATTAAGCTTGGGGATGCTGATATGTCTCCAACGTATCTATAATTTATGAAGTATTCATGCTATTATATTATCCATCTTGGATGTTTAATGGGCTTTACTATGCACTTTTATATGATTTTTGGGACTAACCTATTGACCCAGAGCCCAGTGCCAGTTCCTGTTTTTTCCCTTGTTTCAGTGTTTCGAAGAAAAGGAATATCAAACGGCGTCGGAACGGAATGAAACCTTCTGGAGAAGTTATTTTTGGAAGGAAAGCAACCCGGGAGACTTGGAGTCCACGTCAAGGGAGCAACGAGGAAGGCACGAGGCAGGGGGGCGCGCCCACCCCCCCGGGCGCACCCTCCACCCTCGTGGGCCCCTTATGGCTCCCCTGACGTATTTCTTCCGCCTATATATATATCCATATACCCTAAAACCTTTGGGGAACAAAATAGATCGGGAGTTCCGCCGCCGCAAACCTCCGTAGCCACCAAAAACCAATCGGGACCCTGTTCCGGCACCCTGCCGGAGGGGGGATCCCTCACCCGTGGGCATCTTCATCATCCCGGCGCTCTCCATGACGAGGAGGGAGTAGTTCACCCTCGGGGCTGAGGGTATGTACCAGTAGCTATGTGTTTGATCTCACTCTCTCTCGTGTTCTTGATTTGGCACGATCTTGATGTATCGCGAGCTTTGCTATTATAGTTGGATCTTATGTTTCTTCCATCCCTCTACTCTCTTGTAATGGATTGAGTTTCCCCTTTGAAGTTATCTTATCGGATTGAGTCTTTAAGGATTTGAGAACACTTGATGTATGTCTTGTCGTGCGTATCTGTGGTGACAATGGGATATCAAGTGATCCACTTGATGTATGTTTTGGTGATCAACTTGCGGGTTCCGCCCATGAACCTATGCATAGGGGTTGGCACACGTTTTCGTCTTGACTCTCCGGTAGAAACTTTGGGGCACTCTTTGAGGTTCTATGTGTTGGTTGAATAGATGAATCTGAGATTGTGTGACGCATATCGTATAATCATACCCACGGATACTTGAGGTGACATTGGAGTATCTAGGTGACATTAGGGTTTTGGTTGATGTGTGTCTTAAGGTGTTATTTTACTACGAACTCTAGGGCTGTTTGTGACACTTATAGGAATAGCCCAATGGATTGATCGGAAAGAATAACTTTGAGGTGGTTTCGTACCCTACCGTAATCTCTTCGTTTGTCCTCTGCTATTAGTGACTTTGGAGTGACTCTTTGTTGCATGTTGAGGGATAGTTATATGATCCAATTATGTTATTATTGTTGAGAGAACTTGCACTAGTGAAAGTATGAACCCTAGGCCTTGTTTCCTATCATTGCAATACGGTTTGTGCTCACTTTTATTATTAGTTACCTTGCTGTTTTTATATTTTCAGATTACAAAAACCTATATCTACCATCCATATTGCACTTGTATCACCATCTCTTCGCCGAACTAGTGCACCTATACAATTTACCATTGTATTGGATGTGTTGGGGACACAAGAGACTTTTTGTTATTTGGTTGCAGGGTTGTTTGAGAGAGACCATCTTCATCCTACGCCTCCCACGGATTGATAAACCTTAGGTCATCCACTTGAGGGAAATTTGCTACTGTCCTACAAACCTCTGCACTTGGAGGCCCAACAACGTCTACAAGAAGAAGGTTGCGTAGTAGACATCAACCCCCTACCCGAGATCCGCCGGTTTTGACACCGACAGGAGGCTTGTCCAAGTAAGGACAGCACCCAAGCACCGGTCCACCCACATATCAAATTATCAAAGTAATGAACGCGAATCATATGAGCATGATGAAAACTAACTTGACAATAATTCCCATGTGTCCTCGGGAGCGCTCTGCTTTATATAAGAGTTCGTCTAGGCTTATCCTTTGCTACAAAATGGATTGGGACAACTTGCTGCACCTTTGTCACACTTGTTACTTGTTACCCGTTACGAATTATCTTATCACAAAAGTATCTGTTACCGATAATTTCAGTGCTTGCAGAAAATACCTTGCTGAAAACCGCTTGTCATTTCCTTCTGCTCCTCGTTGGGTTCGACAGTCTTACTTATCAAAAGGACTATGATAGATCCCTTATACTTGTGGGTCATCAAGAGTCTTTTCTGGCGCCGTTGACGGGGAGTGAAGCGCCTTTGGTGAGTGGAATTTGGTAAGGAAACATTTATATTACATGTTGAAATTTACTTCCACTTGTCACTATGGAAAATAATCTTTGAGGGGCTTGTTCGGTGTATCTTCACCTCGACCGGAAGAGCAAAGAGTTGCTCCTCAACCTACTGCACCTACTGAAAATATTTATTATGAAATTCCTTCGGGTATGATAGAGAAACTGCTAGCTAATCCTTATGCAGGAGATGGAACACTACATCCTGATATGCATCTAATCTGTGTGGATAAAGTTTGTGGATAATTTAAGCTTGCAGGTTTGCCCAAGGATGATGTCAAGAAGAAGGTCTTCCCTTTATCTTTGAAGGGAAAGGCATTGACATGGTATAGGCTATGTGATGATATTGGAGCTTGGAAATACAACCGATTGAAATTGGAATTTCATCAGAAGTTTTATCCTATGCATTTGGTTCATCATGATCGAAATTATATATATAATTTTTGGCCTCGTGAAGGAGAAAGTGTCACTCAAGCTTGGAGGAGGCTTAAGTCAGTGTTATATTCATGCCCCAATTTTGAGCTCTCAAGAGAAATTATTATTCAGAATTCTTATGCTCGGTTTTCTCGTAATGATCAATCCAAGCTCGATACTTCTTGTACTAGTGCTTTTATAAAGAAGACTATTGAATTCGAATGGGACTTATTGGAAAGAATTAAACACAACTCTGAAGATTGGGAGCTCGACGAAGGTAAGGAGTCAGGTATAAACCTTAAATTTTATTGTGTTAAATCTTCTATGGATACTGATGCTTTTCATGAATTTAGCACTAAATATGGGCTTGACTCTGAGATAGTAGCTTCTTTCTGTGAATCGTTTGCTACTCATGTTGATCTCCCTAAGGAGAAGTGGTTTAAATATCATCCTCCCATTGATGTAAAAATAGTAGAACCTATTAAAGCTGAAGAAGAAACTATTACTTATAATGTTGATCATGTTATTCCCACTGCTTACATTGAGAAACCACCTATTCCTGTTAGGATAAAAGAACATGCTAAAGTTTCAGCTGTGGTTCGTAACAGTTATACTAGAACACTACACCCCCTGAACAAATTAAAGTTGAACCTAGTATTGCTATGGTTAAAGATCTCTTGGTCGATAATATTGATGGGTGTGTTATTTACTTCTGTGATGAAGTTGCTAGAATTGCCAAACCCGATGATAAAGATAAACATAGACCTATTGTTGGCATGCCTGTTGTTTCTGTTAAGATAGGAGAACACTGTTATCATGGCTTATGTGGTTTGTGTGCTAGTGCGAGTGCAATTCCCTTTACCTTATATCAGGAAATTATGAACGATATTGCGCCTTCTGAAATAGAAGATATTGATGTTACTATTAAGCTTGCCAATAGAGACACTATTTCACCAATTGGGATTGTTGGAGATGTTGAAGTCTTGTGTGGGAAAATAAAATACCCTACTGATTTTCTTGTTCTTGGTTCCCCACAAGATGATTTTTGTCCCATTATATTTGGTAGACCTTTCTTGAACATTGTCAATGCTAAGATGGATTGTAAGAAAGAAACTGTTAGTGTGAATTTCGAGGATGTGTCTCATGGGTTTAATTTTTCCAAATTTCGTAGACAAGCTCATGATAAAGAATTGCCTAGTAAAGATGAAACTTTTGGTCTTGCTTCTATTGCTGTGCCTCCTATTGATCCTTTAGAACAATATTTGCCAGACCATGAAAATGATATGTTCATGGATGAAAGAAATGAAATAGATGAAATATTCTTTAAACAAATGCATGTTTTGAAACACAATTTGCCTGTTGACACTCTTGGAGATCCTCTACCACCCAAGAGTGATCCTGTTTTTTATCTTAAACAACTACCTGATAATTTGAAATATGCTTATCTTGATGAAAAAAATATATATCATGTTATTATTAGTGCTAACCTTTCAGATCATGAAGAAAAGAAATTATTGAAAACTATGAGGAAGCACCATGTCGCGATTGGATATACTCTGGATGATCTTAAGGGCATTAGTCCCACTCTATGTCAGCAGAAAAATTAATATGGAACCTGATGCTAAACCTGTTGTTGATCATCAGCGACGGTTGAATCCTAAGATGAAGGAAGTGGTAAGAAATGAAATATTAAAGCTTCTGGAAGTAGGTATAATCTATTCTATTGTTGATAGTAGATGGGTAAGTCATGTTCATTGTGTCCCTAAGAAGGGAGGTATTACTATTGTGCCCAATGATAAGAATGAATTGATTCCACAAAGAATTGTTATAGGTTATAGAATGGTAACTGATTTTCATAAATTAAACAAAGCTACTAGGAAATATCATTATCCTCTACCTTTTATTGATCAAATGCTAGAAAAATTATCCAAACATACACACTTTTGCTTTCTAGATGGTTATTCTAGTTTTTCTGAAATACCTGTTTCACAAGAGGATCAAGAAAAAACTTCTTTTACATGCCCTTTTGGTACCTTTGCTTATAGACGAATGCCTTTTGGTTTATGCAATGCACCTGCTACCTTCCAAAGATGTATGACTGCTATATTCTCTGACTTTTGTGGAAAGATTGTTGAGGTTTTCATGGATGATTTCTCCGTTTATGGAACTTCTTTTGATGATTGCTAAACCAACCTTGATCGAGTTTTGGAGAGATGTGAAGAAACTAATCTTGTCTTGAATTGGGAGAAGTGCCACTTTATGGTTAATGAAGGTATTTTCTTGGGGCATAAAATCTCCGAAAAAGGTATTGAAGTTGATAAAGCTAAAGTTGATGCTATTGAAAAAATGTCATGTCCTAAAGATATAAGAAGTTTCCTTGGTCATGTTAGTTTCTATAGGAGATTTATTAAAGACTTCTCTAAAATTTCTAGGCCCCTCACTAATCTCTTACAAAAAGATGTTCCATTTGTTTTTGATGATGATTGTGTAGAAGGATTTGAAATTCTTAAGAAAGCCTTAATTACTGCACCTATTGTTCAACCACCTGAAAGGAACCTGCCTTTGAAATTATGTGTGATGCTAGTGATTATGTTGTTGGTGTTGTTCTAGGACAAAGAGTTGATAAGAAATTAAATGTTATCCATTATGCTAGTAAAACTCTAGATAGTGCTCAAAGAAATTATGCTACTACTGAAAAAGAATTTCTAGCAGTTGTGTTTGATTGTGATAAGTTCAGATCTTATATTGTTGATTCCAAAGTAACTGTTCACACCGATCATCCTGCTATTAACTATCTTATGGAAAAGAAAGATGCTAAACCTAGACTTATTAGATGGGTTCTCCTGCTACAAGAATTTAATTGCACATTATTGATAGAAAGGGAGCTGAGAACCCCGTAGCAGACAACTTGCCTAGGTTAGAAAATGTTCTTGTACACCCACTACCTATTGATGATAGCTTTCGTAATGAACAACTAGCTGTCATAATTCTTGTAGTACTCAATGGTATGCTGATTACGCTAATTACATTGTTGCTAATTTTATACCACCTAGTTTCACATAGCAACAAAAGAAAAAGTTTTTCTATGATTTAAGACATTACTTTTGGGATGACCCACACCTTTATAAAGGAGTAGATGGTGTTATTAGACGTTGTGTACCTGAGCATGAACAGGAACATAACCTACGCAAGTGTCACTCGGAGGCCTATGGAGGGCACCATGCTGGAGACAGAACTGCACACAAGGTATTACAATCTGGTTTTATTGGCCTACTCTCTTCAAAGATGCTCGTAAGTTTGTCTTATCTTGTGATGAATGTCAAAGAATTGGTAATATTAGTAGACGTAAGGAAATGCCTATGAATCATTCGCTTGTTATTGAACCATTTGATGTTTGGAGATTTGATTATATGGGACCTTTTCCATCCTCTAATAGGTATACTCATATTCTAGTTGCTGTTGATTACGTTACTAAGTGGGTAGAAGCTATTCCAACTAGTAGACCTAATCATAACACTTCTATTAAAATGCTTAAAGAAGTTATTTTCCTGAGGTTTGGAGTCCCTAGATATTTAATTACTGATGATTGTTCACACTTTATTCATGGTGCTTTCCGTAAATTGCTTGCTACGTATGATGTTAACCATAGAATTGCATCACCTTATCACCCTCAGTCTAGTGGTCAAGTAGAATTGAGTAATAGGGAAATAAAATTGATCTTGCAGAAGTCTGTTAATATATCTAGAAAGAATTAGTCTAAGAAACTTGATGATGCATTATGGGCATATAGAACTACATATAAGAACCCTATGGTATGTCTCCGTATAAAATGGTTTATGAAAAAGCATGTCACTTACCTCTAGAACTAGAACATAAAGCTTATTGTGCAATTAAAGAGCTCAACTATGATTTCAAACTTGCCGGCGAGAAGAGGTTGTTTGACATTAGCTCTCTTGATGAATGGAGAACCCAAGCCTATGAGAATGCCAAGTTGTTTAAAGAAAAAAGTTAAAAGATGGCATGACAAAAGGATACAAAAGCATGAAGTCAATGTAGGTGACCATGTCTTGCTATACAACTCTCGTTTAAGATTTTTTGCAGGAAAACTTCTCTCTAAGTGGGAAGGTCCTTACATTATCGAGGGGGTTTATCATTCCGGTGCCATTAAGATCAGCAACGGCGAAGGCAATAACCCGAAGGTGGTAAATGTGCAAAGAATCAAACATTATATCTCAGGTACTCCCATAAATGTTGAAACCAATATTATTAATACCATAACACCGGAGGAGTACATGAGGGAGACCTACTAGAACGCTCCAAACCCCCGAAAAGGAATAGGTATGTGATACGATAAGTAAACTGACTAAAAAACTTTTCCAATGGCAATTTCACTCCGTTTTGGAATATTTAAAAAATTAGGAAAATAAAAAGTAGTCCGAAAAGTGCACGAGGAGGCGACAAGCTTTGGGGGCGCTCCCTACCACCTGGGCGCGCCTCCCAGGCTTGTGGCCACCTCGTGTGCCCTCCGGACTCTGTTTTCTTGCAGAATACTTCCTTTAGTTGGTAAAAATTCATTAATAATCTCTGAAGGTTTTGACCACCGTACCACAGGAATACCCTTTGTTCTTTTTTCGAGCTATTTCTGCAACAGATTTAGAGCAAGTTGTCTTCGCAAGACTTGGTTGGGGAGAGTCGTGTCTCTCACCCGGTAGAGGACCCGAGAGCATACAGCGAAGCCGAACCCTTTGGGTGGTCAACGGAGGAAGAGATGGAAGGCGACCTGAAAAGAGTGGATTCCATGGAAGAGGATAAAGAAGTTACCTCTCGCCCTCAACCTAGAGCCATGCTCAAGGAACTCCAGAGTGCAGCAATACCAGATTCGGTCATACCACCCGGTGCCAAGTTTATCTCTTATAATAACATGAAAAGGAGTGTTGCTTTTTCTCCCACAGCCAAGATGCGTCCATGGGTGGACGGTGCTCTAACCGTCACACGCAAACTTTGCAAGGAAAATATGGGCCTCGGGCAACAAAATCAAAAGCTTGAGGAGGAGAATCGCATCCTGAAGGGCATTATTGCTGAGAACATTGCACCACCACCCCCGAAGAAGGAAAATTGAGTATATGGGTATGGACATTCCCCTTGGCCTGTGTCCCAGTATCGTAACACCATCACATTTTTACCTTTATCATTTTTTCTTAGTTCGATCCTTTTGGTTATCTTGATCTAGTAGAATAAAAGGTTTAAGTATGATCTAGTATTTGACTTTGCTTTGTGATCTATCTATGTAATCGAGTCCGTGAGGTATATAATAAAGAGTAGTTTTGAGCTGAGGGCTTTGCTTTCTTGCTATGATCTTGAGTAAAGAAAAGAATAAAAGAAGTAAAAAGATTATATAATGATCTTATGGAGAGTGATGACTTCACACATAAAGAGTATGATGAATAAAATTTGTTGAGAGTTAACAAACATAGTTTTGGTCATTGTTGCAATTAATAGGAAGTAATAAAGAAAGACAGGTTTCACATATAAATATACTATCTTGGACATATTTTGTGATTGTGAGCACTCATTAAAATATTACATGCTAAAAAGTTGATGTTGGAAAAGGAAGACAACATAATGGGTTATGTTTTCTTATATCCGAATGGAAGTTATATTGTCATGGATCCTCCAACATGTTGTGCCTGTTTGTCATCCCACGCTAGCCAAATCTTTTGCACCAAGTAGAAATACTACTTGTGCATCCAAACATCCCTTAAACCAGTTTTGCCATGAGAGTCCACCATACCTACCTATGGATTGAGTAAGATCCTTCAAGTAAGTTGTCATCGGTGCTAGCAATAAAAATTGCTCTCTAAATATGTATCATCTTTTAGTGTGAAGAAAATAAGCTTTATACGAACTTGTGATATGGAAGAAATAAAAGAGATGGACTGCATAATAAAGTTCTTTATCACAAGCGGCAATATAAAGTGACGTTCTTTTGCATTAAGATTTTGTGCATCCAACCATAAAAGCGCATGACAACCTCTGCTTCCCTCTGCGAAGGGCCTATCTCTTACTTTTACCTTCTACCCTTATACAAGAGTCATGGTGATCTTCACCATTCCTTTTTACACTTTTTCTTTTTGGCAAGCACTATGTGTTGGAGAAAGATCCGAACATATATATCCACTCAGATGTAGGTTATCATAAAGTATTATTGTTGACATTACCTTTGAGGTAAAAGGTTGGGAAGCGAAATTATAAGCCCCTATCTTTCTCTGTGTCCAATTGAGGATTTGAACTCATAAGTATCGCATGAGTGTTAGCAATTGTGGAAGACTAAAAGATGGTTGAGTATGTGGACTTGCTATACAAAGGCTCTTACATTGACTCTTTCCAATATTATGATAAATTGCAATTACTTCAATGACTGAGATCATAGTTTGTTAGTTTTCAATAAAGTTTCTGATTCATACCTTACATTGTGAATGAATTGTTACTTCAGCATAAGAAATTATATGACAATACAGGTTGTTGTTCTAAAGATGATCATGATGCCCTCATGTCCGTATTCTATTTTATCGACACCTCTATCTCTAAACATGTGGACATATTTATCGGCTTTTGCTTGAGGACAAGCGAGGTCTAAGCTTGGAGGAGTTGACACGTCCCTTTTGCATCATGCTTTTATATTGTTATTTATTGCATTATGGGCTGTTATTACACATTATGGAACAATATTTATGCCTTTTCTCTCTTATTTTATAAGATTTACATGAAGAGGGAGAATGCCGGCAACATGAATTCTGGACCGGAAAGGAGCAAATCTGAGAGACCTATTCTGCACAACTCCAAAAGTCCTGAAAATTTACGGACAATTATTTTGGAATATATAAAAAATATTGGGCAAAGAAAATACCTGAGAGGACCCACCAGGTGGCCACAAGCCTGGGGGCGCGCCCTACCCCCCTAGGCGTGCCCTAGGGCTTGTGGGCCCCCTGGCAGGTCCCCGGTGTCCATCTTCTACTATATGAAGGGTTTTTACTTGGAAAAAATCATAAGGAAGCTTTCGGGACGAAGCGCTGCCGTCTCGAGGTGGAACCTGGGCAGAAGCAATTTAGGGCTCCGCTGGAGCTGTTCTGCCGGGGACACTTCCCTCCCCGAGGGGAAATCAAAGCCATCGTCATCACCAACGATCCTATCATTGAGAGGGGGTCAATCTCCATCAACATCTTCACCAGCACCATCTCTTCTCAAACCCTAGTTCACCTCTTGTATCTGATCTTTGTCTCAGAACATCAGATTGGTACCTGTGGGTTGCTAGTAGTGTTGATTACTCCTTGTAGTTGATGCTAGTTGGTTTATTTGGTGGAAGATCATATGTTCAGATCCTTAATGATATTCAATACCCCTCTGATCTTGAACATGAACATGCTTTGTGAGTAGTTACGTTTGTTCCTGAGGACATGGGAGAAGTCTTGTTATATACAAGCCAAGTTCTATAATGAAAAATTCCCACTAGTATATGAAAGTGATAAAATAGGAGACTCTCTATCATGAAGACATGGTTCTACTTTGAACCACAAGTGTGGAAAAGGATAGTAACATTGTCCCTTCTCTCTTTTTCTCCCAGTTTTTTCCCTTTTGGGGCTCTTTGGCCTCTCTTTTTTGGGGGGGGGGACTCTTTGGCCTCTTTTTATTTTAAGTCTGGAGTCTCGTCCCAACTTGCGAGGGAATCATAGCTTCCACCATCCTTTCCTCACATGGGATAATGCTCTAATAATGATGATCATCACACTTTTATTTACATACAACTAAAGAATTACAACTCGATACTAGAACAAGTATATGACTCTATGTGAATGCCTCCGGCGGTGTACCGGGATGTGCAATGATCTAGCGTGACATGTATAAAAAAGGTATGAAATGGTGGCCAAGCCACAAATACTATGTCAACTATATGATCATGCAAAGCAATATGACAATGATGGTATGTGTCATAATAAACGGAACGGTGGAAGTTGCATGGCAATATATCTCGAAATGGCTATGGAAATGCCATAATAGTTAAGTATGGTGGCTATTTTGAGGAAGGTATATGGTGGGTTTAATGCACCGGCGCAAGTTGCGCGATGCTAGAGAGGCTAGCAATGGTGGAAGGGTGAGAGTGCGTATAATCCATGGACTCAACATTAGTCATAAAGAACTCATATACTTATTGCAAAAATTTATTAGCCATCAAAGCAAAGTACTAATACGCATCCTCCTAGGGTGATAGATTGGTAGGAAAATACTATCGCTCATCCCCGACCGCCACTCATAAGGAAGACAATCAAAAATAAATCATGCTCTAACTTCATCGCATAACGGGAGACCATACATGCATGCTTTGGGAATCACAAACCTTAACACAAATATTCTTACTAATCCACAATTACTCTCTAGCACGATTCTAATATCACCATCTTTATATCTCAAAACAAATGCAAGGAAACAAACTTCTCATATATTCAATGCTCTTCATGAAAGTTTTTATTATATCCCTCTTGGATACCCATCATATTAGGACTAAATTCATAGCCTAAGCAAATTGCCATACTATTTTTAAGACTCTCAAAATAATATAAGTGAATCATGAGAGTTCATTAATTTCTACAAATTGAAACCCCCACCCCCCGTGCTCTAAAAGATATAAGTGAAGCACTAGAGCAACTACCTAGCTCAGAAGATATAAGTGAAACACATAGAGTATTCTAATAAATTCACAATTAATGTGTGTCCCTCTAAAAAGGTGTGTACAACAAGGATGATTGTGGAAAACTAAAGAGCAAAGACTCATATAATACAAGACACTCCAAGAAGAAGACATATCATGTGGTGAATAAAAATATAGCCTCAAGTAAATTAACGATGGATTGAAGATAAAAGAGGGGATGCCATCGGGGGGCATCCCCAAGCTTAGATGCTTGGCCGTCCTTGAATATTACCTTGGGGTGCCTTGGGCATCCCCAAGATTAGGATCTTGCCACTCCTTATTCTGTGGTCCATCAAATCTTTACCCAAAACTTGAAAACTTCACAACACAAATCAACAGAAAACTCGTAAGCTCCGTTAGTATAATAAAGCAAATCACCACTTTAGGTACTGTTGTGAACTCATTCTAAATTTATTATGGTGTTATATCTACTGTATTCCAACTTATCCATGGTTCATACCCCCTGATACTACTGATAGATTCATCAAAATAAGCAAACAACACAAAGAAAACATAATCTATCAAAAACAGAACAGTCTGTAGAAATCTGGAAATTTATTATACTTCTGTAACTCCAAACAATCTGAAAAATTAGGACAACTGAGGTAATTTTTATATCAATCTTGTGTAAAAAATTCAGAATTTTATCACGCTCCAATGAATTTTGACAATTCTGCTACTGGACGCAAAAGTTTCTGTTTTTCAGCAAAATCAAATCAACTATCACCATAGACCATCCCAAAGGCTCAACTCGGCACAAACACTAATTAAAACTGTTAAACACAATCAAAACAGTAGCATAATTGTGTAATTATTGAAAAATAGAAGCAAAAATAAAAAATAAAAATTGGGTTGCCTCCCGACAAGCGCTATTGTTTTACGCTCCTAGCTAGGCATAATGCAAAGATCTAGGTGTTGTAATCTTTGGTGTTCAATCCATAAGTGGCCCTCATAATAGATTCATATGGCAAATTAACTTTCTTTCTAGGAAAGTGTTCCATGCCCTTCCTTAATGTAAATTGAAATCTAACTTTTCCTTCTTTCATGTCAATAATTTCACCAATCATTCTAAGGAAAGGTCTACCAAGAATAATAGGGCATGTAGGATTGCAATCTATATCAAGCACAATAAAATCTACGGGCATATAATTCCTATTTGCAACAATAAGAACATCATTAATCCTTCCCATAGGTTTCTTAATAGTGGAATCCGCTAAGTGCAAATTCAAAGAACAGTCATCAAGTTTATGGAAACCTAGCACATCACATAAAGTTTTTGGGATAGTTGAAACGCTAGCACCCAAATCACATAAAGCATTGCACTCATAATCTTTAATCTTAATTTTAATAGAATGTTCCCATTCATCATAAAGCTTTCTAGGGATTGAAACTTCCAACTCAAGTTTTTCTTCAAAAGATTTCATCATAGCATCCACGATATGTTTAGTAAAAGCCTTATTTTGATTATAAGCATGAGATGAATTAAGCATGGATTGCAACAAGAAAATATAGTCTATTAAAGAACAATTATCATAATTAAATCCCTCGAAATCCAAAAAGTGGGTTCATCACTACTTAAAGTTTTGACCTCTCCAATCCCACTTTTATCAAATTTTTAATTAAGATCATTACCCTCCAAATTATTGGGACGCCTTCTAGCTAAAGTTGACTCATCTCCAGTCCCTTGTTTATCAAGTTTTATATTAGCAAACGAACGTTCAATAGGAGTCACACCAATCACTATAATATCTTCATCATTATTATCACGAAAACTAGAAGAACATGCTTTTTGAACCAATCTCTCTTAGCACGCATCCTAGCGGTTCTCTCCCTACTTTCATTAATAGAATTTTAATAGATTTTAGAGGCTCATTAATATCAAGCTTGGGTGGCATAGATCTAATCTTAAAAGAATCAATCTCATGAGAAATTCTATCAACGCTTCTAGCCAAATCATCAATCTTAAGCAATTTTTCTTCTACCATAGCATTGAAAATCTTTTGAGAATTAATGAAATCTTTAATATTGTTCTCAAGATCAGAGGGTACCTTATTATAATTTCCATAAGAATTGTTGTAGGAATTACCATAATTATTAGAGGAATTACTAGGAAAAGGCCTAGGGTTGAAATTGGCTCTATGGGATGCGGCGTCTTCATTAGGACCACCAGAAAATTGTTCTTTCATAACAAGATTCAACAAAGCGACATTAATTTCATAAGATACCGCACTAGTGGCGGGAGTAATTGGAGTACCAATAAAATCATTATTATTAGTGTTGGAAAATACAAACAACTTAGTATTTTCTTGAGAAATCATGGCAACGCAAGTAATCTAGCACACAGGCAAACAAAAAGCAAACGAAAAACACGAGCAGAAAGGAGGCGAATAAAAAAGGAAAATATTTTTGTGTTTTTCTGAAAGCGTTTTAGAAGTGGGGGAGATGAAAATGAGAGGCAAATGGAAAATAATGTAAGTGCAAGATATAAGAGTTTATAGGTACTTGGTAGGCTTGATGTAGAACCTCCCCGGCAATAGTGCCATAAATTCTTCCTGCTATTTCTTGAGCTTGCGTTGTTTTTTTCCTTGAATAGGAAAGGGGATGCAGCAACGTAGAGATAAGTATTTCCCTCAATTAAGAAGCAAGGTATCAATCCGGTAGGAGGCACACACAAGTCTTCAATAGTTGCACCTACACAAACGAACAAATACTTGCACCTAACGCGAAAAAGGGGTTGTCAATCCCTTCACGGTTAATTGCAAGGATGAGATCTGATAGAGATAGGTATAAAAGATAGATAAAAAGGCAAAATAAAGTTAAGGTAAATAAATTGCAGCAAGGTATTTTTTTATTTTTGGTTTTATAGATCTGAAAATATATGATGAGAAATAGACCCAAGGGCCATAGTTTTTCTAGAGGCTTCTCTCTTGAAAGAACACATATGGCGGGGAACAAATTACTGTTGAGCAATTGATGGAAAAGTGCAAAGTTATGACGATATCAAAGGCAATGATCATGAATATAGGCATCACGTCCGTGACAAGTAGACCGACTCCTGCGTGCATCTACTACTATTACTCCACATGTCGACCGCTATCCTGCATGCATCTAGTGTACTAAGTTAACAAGAACGGAGTAACGCCTTAAGCAAGATGACATGATGTAGATGGATAGATCCAATCAATATGGTAAAACCCCCATCTTTTTATCCTTAATGGCAACAATACAATACGTGCCTTGCTGCCCCTACTGTCACTGAGTGAGGACACCGCAAGATTGAACCCATCATAAAGCACCTCTCCCATTGCAAGAAATATCAATCTAGTTGGCCAAACCAAATCAATAGATCGGAGACAAATACAAAGCTATATTAATCATGCATAAAAGAGTTCAGAGAAGACTCAAATAATATTCATAGATAATCTGATCATAAATCCACAATTCATCGGTTCTCAACAAATGCACCGCAAAAGAAGATTACATAGAATAGATCTCCAAGAACATTGAGGGGAACATTGTATTCAAGATCAAAGAGAGAGACCAAGCCATCCAGCTACTAGCTATGAACCCGTAGGTCTGTGGTAAACTACTCACACATCATTGGTAGGGCAGCAAGGTTGGTGTAGAGGCCCTCCGTGATCGAAACCCCCTCTCACAGAGTGCCAGAAAAGGCCCCAAGATGGGATCTCACGAGAACAGAAGCTTGCGGTGGCGGAAAAGTATTTTTGGTGTGCCCCTGGTATACGGGGAATATTTGGGTGTTTATGGAGCTGGAATTAGGTTAGGGGGTCCCGAGGGGCCCACACGCCTGGGGGCGCCCCCTAGGCGCGCCATATGAGCTTGTGCCTCCCTCATGGCCCCTCTGGCCTCCTCCCAAAGCTTCGTTGTTGTCTTCTGGTCCAAGAAAAATCCTCAAAAAGTTTCATTCCGTTTGGTATTGATTTCTGTAAAAGACAAAAACAAGGAAAAAACAGTAACTGGCACTGGGCACTAGGTTAATAGGTTAGTCCCAAAAAAGATATACAATAGCATATTAATGCATATAAAACATCCAAGATAGATAATATAATAGCATGGAACAATCAAAAATTACAGATACGTTGGAGACGTATCACTACCCACGCTTGCATTGCGGGTGCAACCAATTTGAAATAGTTGGGCCTGCACGAGGGAAACGCCCGAATCGTGTGTTCCCCTCAGTCTGGCTGAGAGGCGTCCTTTTGCATCAGTTGGGCCAGGCTGAGGAAGTCACACAGGGTATCAAACATGCTGGATTTTGCATGTTGGGTGCGAGCGAGGTGTGACCCAAAAAACCAAACACGCCCCTAGTGTATGGACATGGAGATCCGGCTACTGCTCAAGGTCACGGCGGTCAATTTTTGTGACATGCAGGTCATACGTCTCCATATTTGTCCCTTGCCCTGGTTGCGACCCCTCCGACTCAGTTCATGCCAATGGGAGCTCTGCCTATGCAGCAGCAGACTCAGAAGTGTAAACAAAGAAGAAGCCATTGAATCTGCAACCGCACCCCGGACTTACTTTCCAGCAAGGCTTCCAGTACCCGCAGTAGTATATGACACATCAGCAACAGGTCCAGAATCAGTTGGCACCGTAGCAACTTATGCAGCCGCACCAGTATGGGCAGTGCAAGCACGTTGGACACCAGACAGAGTATTCTCAACAGTCATCGATGCCATGGCTGGACCATCCGCGGTGCCTCCTTTAGCCAATTCTCATGGGGATACCTCCACGGCCAAGGGCAAGGCTAAGAAAGGGGTGCATTGCTGGAAGTGTGCAGTTGACACACATGCTGCAAAGGACTGCACGGTTCAGCATTACTACTATATCCGCAACAAGATTGCCCATCCAACGCTGCGATGTCCTATTCTTAAGCTCCATAAGCCCAATGTTTTTTGCGTCAAGTGTGGGAGCCGAAGAGACATATTTTGCCTAGCTTCCGGATTGTGTGGTGAAGGAGCACTTGGCTGCTACCCAGACTCCTATCGCCTGTGTTCGTGTCAGTGGTGTGATGGTACCTGCTAGCATTATTAAGAGTCAGATTGCCAGGAGATGCCCAGTTCAGACCCAATGGAAATGGGAGGCTATTCAGCATGGGGAGGATGCCTACCTTTTTTGCTTCCTTTGATGCTTTGGACAGAGTTGACGATATTCAGGTAAATGTGCCATCAGTTAATGCTCATTTCACCATTTCTGCGTGGAGGTCTCAGGATATTCTGCATAAGTTGGAGCTTCAACAGGTTTCGCTTCATGTAGAGGGTGTTCCCCACATTGTTCGTCACTTTTGGGGTCTCTGGGCAGTTGGTTCCTGAATGGGGAAAACTCTGGACGTTGATCTCATCAGGTTGAGATGTCATGGGGTTGTCCGTATTCTGGTTGCCATGACTAACACTCAGATTTTGTCAAAGGACAAGGATAACATTGGGCACTTTGTCTCAAGGATATCATAGTTCAGCTCAAAGGTTATGCTTTCACTTTAACAAGGGAACCAACAGGATATGCACCGGATCTAGATTTTTCTCCATGTATGTGAAAGCGCAAGGGTGATAGCATGGGAAGGGAGAAGGATGATGAGATGGATACTTCAGAGCAGGTCAGTAATCTCTTCAACCTTCAGTCATCCAGTTCTGCTCCCGCTAATGATGTGCACATGTCGCAAGTGCAGCATCAAGGGCCTGCGACTGCTGTCTCTGCTAGTGTGTTGGGTGTTGGTTCTATGGTTTTGGAGGTGACGCCATTTAATTCCACCCCTCAGACCCCAAGTGGTATTCAGCTAGCGGCGGATCTTCACGCTAAGTTAGTGTTACGAGGATGTCTCGACAGATTGCCGAAGATGCAGCAACAAGGGACGTCATCTCCTCAAGCACCACTGTCCACATGCCTCCGACGCAACCTGATACGTCTCCAATGTATCTATAATTTTTTATTGTTCCATGTTGTTATATTATCAATCTTGGATGTTTTATAATCATTTTATAGTCATTTTTTGGTACTAACCTATTGACATAGTGCCAAGTGCCAGTTGTTGTTTTCTGCATGTTTTTTACATCACACGAAATCAATACCAAACGGAGTCCAAATGCAACGAAACTTCACGGAGAATTTTTTTGGACCAGAAGACACCTAATGGCCCTGGCTGCGCCTGGGGTGCTCCGAGGAGAGCACAACCCACCAGGGCGGGCCATGAGGCCCAGGCACGCCCTGGTGGGTTGTGCCCACCTCAGGTGCCCCCCAGACTGCCTCTTTGCTCTATAAATACCCCAACATTCCAAAAACCCTAGGGGAGTCGACGAAATATTGATCCAGCCACCGTAGAGTCCAGAACCACCAGATCCAATCTAGACACCATCTCGGATGGTGTTCACCACCTCCATTGGTGCCTCTCCGATGATGCGTGAGTAGTTCTTTGTAGACCTTTGGGTCCGTAGTTAGTAGCTAGATGCCTTCCTCTCTCTCGCTGAATTCTCAATACAATGGTCTCTTGGAGATCCATATGATGTAACTCTCTTTGCGGTGTGTTTGTTGGGATCTGATGAACTTTGAGTTTATGATCAGTTATATCTTTTTATATCCATGAAAGTATTTGAGTTTCTTTGATCTCTTTTATGCATGATCTCTTATAGCCTCGTATTTCTTCTCCGATATTTGGGTTTTGTTTGGCCAACTTGATCTATTTATCTTGCAATGGGAAGAGGTACTTTGTAGTGCGTTCGATCTTACGGTGCTTGATCCCAGTGATAGAAGGGGAACCGACACGTATGTATCATTGCTACTAAGGATAAAACGATGGGGTCTATCTCTACATAGATAGATCTTGTCTACATCATGTCATCGTTCTTATTGCATTACTCTATTTCTCCATGAACTTAATACACTAGACGCATGCTGGATAGCGGTCGATAGTAGTAGATGCAGGCAGGAGTCGGTCTACTAATCTTGGACGTGATGCCTATATAATGATCATTGCCTGGATATCGTCATGATTATTTGAAGTTATCAATTTCCCAACAGTAATTTGTTCACCCACCGTTTGCTATTTTTCACGTGAGAAGCCACTAGTGAAACCTAAGGCCCCTGGGTCTCTTTCTCATATATTTGCCTTTGCGATCTACTTTTCCTATGCATTTACTTTCAGATCTATTAAACCAAAAGTACAAAAATACTTTGTTGCACTTTATTTTATTTGCGATCTATTTATTCAATCTATTACAACTTTCTCCCGTCCACGCACCAATTTCTGGCGCCGTTACCCGAAAGGGATTGACAACCCCTTTAACACGTCGGGTTGCGAGTCGTTGTTATTTGTGTGCAGGGGTTGTTTACGTTGTGTTGCTTGGTTCTCCTACTGGTTCCATAACCTTGGTTTCATCACTAAGGGAAGTACCTACCGTTGCTGTGCTGCATCATCCCTTCCTCTTTGGGGCAATACCGACGTAGTCCTAGCCGCATCAAAAGGAATTTCTGGCGCCATTGCCAGGGAGGATCTTCAACATATACCAGGTTCCTAATTAAAAATCGCATCTCCTCGCAATTTACATTATCTGCCATTTGCCTCTCATTTTCCTCTCCCCCACTTCACAAAAATTTGCCGTTTTATTCGCCCTTTTTTCGTTCGCCGTTTTCTCGTCAGATCTGTTTTTGTTTGCAATCTTGTTTGCCATTTTTGCTTGTGTTGCCATGTGTCCTCTATTTGCTTGCATCTTCGCTTGCTAAAAATCTATTGATATGGATCCTCATCCACTTGCTAATCTTTTTAAAAGATCCAATGATGATGAATCAATTGTTAGTGATTTGAGTGCACTAGATCATCTATATGAAGTTTTGCTTGAGATTCGTGATTCTGAAAATTGTGATGAAGTGTTAAAAGAAGAAATTTATGAAGTGATTCACGATAGATCCTTGAATGAAAAGCATGATTGCAATGGTGTTACTATAAATTCTATTAATGTAAGTTGTGCTAATAATATGCAAAACCCCAAGCTTGGGGAAGCTAATTTTGCTATGTCCACTACTTGTTGTAATGATCATGATTGAGGTGATGGTTCTTCTGATCTTGAAAATTTATTTAAGCCTCGTGATGGATATGATATTGACAATAATTTGCAATAATATTGAAAGTGGGTTTGGAAGAGCATCAACTTTAAGTAAAATAATCCCACAATTTGGAGAGTGTTCAATCTTATGAATTTTTTGATGAAAGTGGGTTTGGAGAGGTCATGACTTCAGTTGATGTTAATCCCACCATCTTGGAAGATTATAAGACTTTTATGCATGTAGATCATGGAAACAAAAATTTATATGATTGTTATATTGTTGAATTTGAGTATGATCCTACATGTAATTATTATGAGAGAGGAAAATATGGTTGTAGAAATTTTCATGTTACAAAATTACCTCTCGTTATGTTGAGATTTTCAATGTTTTATTCCTCTCCTTTGCATATGCTAGATATTTGTTGTCTTGACAATTTGTTTTCCTATAAAATTCCTATGCCTAGGAAGTATATTAGACTTAAATGTGTTTGTCACATGTTTCATGATGCTCTCTTTGTGTTTCAATTATTATCTTTCGTGTGAGCGTCGTTGAAATCTTATGCCTAGCTAAGGGCGTAAAACTATAGCACTTGTTGGCAGGCAACCCAATGAATAAAATTTATTTTTGCTTTCTGTTCTTGAGTGTTTGCACAATTATGCTACTGTTATGATTGTGTTTTTTGTGTTTTAATTGTGTTTGTGCCAAGTAAAGCCTTTAGGATCTTCTTGGGTGATAGTTGTTTGATCTTGCTGAAAACAGAAACTTTTGCGATCACGAAAACAATTCTTATTTTTAACAAGAGCATGATAAAATACTATTTTTTGCATTAGATTAATATACAAATTACCCAGGTCGTCCTAATTTTTCTGAATTTTTGGAGTCCAGAAGTATTCGGACAAATCAGATTGCTACAGACTGTTCTGTTTTGACAGATTATGTTTTCTTTGCGTTGTGTGCTTGTTTTGATGGCTCTATGGTTTTCTTTGATGAGTTTTTGCCATAGAAAAGTTGGAATACAGTAGATATAATGCAAAAATAAAATATGAATTGGTTTGATATGGTACTTATACTAGTGATTTATTTTTCTTACACTAATGGATCTCACGAAGGTTTTGTTGAGTTTTGTGTGATTGAAGTTTTCAAGTTTTGGGTTATCTTATGACGGATGAAGGGATAAGGAGTAAGAAGAGCCTAAGCTTGGGGATGCCCCGGCATCCCAAGCTATTATCCAAAAATGAGCAAACAACTAAGCTTGGGGATGCCCCCCCGAGTGGCATCCCCTCTTTCTTCTAACGACCATCGGTATTTTACTCGAAGCTATATTTTTATTCTTCACATACTATGAGTTTTACTTGGAGCGTCTTGTATGATATGAGTCTTTTCTTGTTTTATGTTGTGTTTTAAGTCTTGATTCCTGCTGGACACACCTATTTGAGAGAGCCAAAATTATGTCATGATTTGTTAGAATTGCTCTTTATGCTTCACTTAAATCTTTTATGAGCTATGGACTTGCTCTAGTGCTTCACTTATATCTTTTTGAGCATCGTGTGCTTTAGTATTTTTGAAGAAATGCTCTCTTGCTTCACTTAGATTTATTTGAGAGTTAGTAAAATTTTCAAGAAATTCTCTCTTGCTTCACTTAAATTATTTTGAGAGAAAGAAAAAATTATGCTCGTGATCTTCAGTTATATTTGTTTGAGCTTATGAAAAGCAACACATGAAAATTAGTCCCAAAGTGATAGATACCCAAGAAGGATATAATAAAAACTTTCATGAAGATCATTGGACAAAATAAACTTGATTCTTAGTAATAGTTTTGAGATATGATGATGTGATATGTGAGTTATGTTGATGAGTAATTATGCTTTAGTAAGAATATTGGTGTCAAGGTTTGTGATTCCCTATGCAAGCACGAAAGTCAATAATTATGCAATGAAATTATATCCTACTTGTGGTGCATTATTCGGTGTTAATTATGCTTAATGCTCGCTTATGAGATTATTCGTTTCTTGGTTGGTCGCTTCTCAATCTTTTGCTAGCCTTCATTTTGCACTAAGTATGATCTCTACTTGTGCATCCAAAAACCTTTAAACCAGTTTTGCCACATGAGTCCACTATATCTACCTATATGCAGTATTCTTTTGCCGTTCTAAGCAAATTTGTATGTGCCATCTCTAATTTTCAAAAAAAACTTCTCTTTTGTGTGCTCGTTCTGCTCGCGGAGCGGTGAGGGGTGGCTAATATTTTCCATGCTAGATGTGTTATTCTCAAGATGAGTGTTTATTCACTTGTCATTGCACGAGAGTAAGGCAAAGGTATTAGGGATGCCCAATCCCGAAATGGAAAATGAATTTACTTTATGTTGTCAAATAGTAAATTCCTTGGAAAGTGTTGGTATGGAGGGCAACCGTAGATAAGTCTAGCCATGGAAAGTGAAAGTATGGTTGAAAAAAGAATAAACTTTATTTTCTGTTTGGGAACCGCCTATGATATATCTAGCATGGAAAGTGTTGGGAACTCTAAGTCGTTTTCGTTGGTGGGAAGGACACACCTCCCAAAATGTTTTTATCTCTAAATTTTTTTCTTTTAGCTCTGGCACCTCTACAAATACCTACTTCCCTCTATGAAGGGACTTTCTTTTACTTTATGCAATTTTTGTTTTAGAATTTGAGTCTCCATCTTCTCTTATAAAAGCACCAACTAGGAGGCAATATGATCGTACTTGAGTATTGGTTATAGTTAATATGCGAGTGTGTTTCATGAATGGATCAACACTTCTGCAGGATGCTGCTAACGCGACACTACAATCAGAGACCCTTCGAGAAACTGTGTGCGATGCCATAATCGCAAACAGTGGTGTATGAAAACCATCAGAAATGTATAAAACGTTTGCGATGATGGATGCATCAAACACGGTTCAGGTTTTAGTTGCGTGTGCGATGAAGGGCATACGGTTCAGTTCAATTAACTATTTGCGATGAGGAGGAACAAAAGAAACGAGCAGCCAGATGAAGGCGTGTGCGATACACAGCATACGGTTCATTCGGATGAACTGTTTGTGATTAGGCAATACAAAAGAAATGGGAAGCCAGATGAAGGTGTGTGCGATATACAGCATATGGTTCACTCGGATGAACTGTTTGTGATTTGGCAAGAGAACATAAATAGTTCAATATAACAAGATGTGTGTGATACGCGGCAAACAGGTCTGTAATCAGAAATGTGTGCGAAGACCGATAATAATGCAGACGATTGCTTCTAATAAGACGTATGTGTTATGCTGTGTCTACACTACATCTATTGGCCATTGTGGGACGGGCGGTCATCCGGATACGCCATAAGGATGTGAAGAGGCATTCCTATCAGCAAGGACTAGCTGTTCCACCAGTAGCTCATGTAAGAAAACTATCAAGTTAAGTGTGCTTAGGCTGGAGCAGCCATCGGATGGGTGACTGGATGATAAGTTGTGTCGATGTTAAATTAGCTTATGGGATGGGTCATTTCGATCAAATGACCGAAATGCCCCATTCCCTCAGGTAATTTAACCTCGAGCTCCTTGTTTTTTATTTTTTAACACATGTTAATTAAAGAAGGTCTACCGCATTACTTTTTGACAATGTGCGATACGTGGCATACAGTTGATCCATCCGACCTATTTGTGATGGAATATGCCGTGTGCGTTGTGGGCAAACGCTTGCTACTATTCAACCGTTTGGGATTGATGAATTCATCACTGACAGGTTCCCTAGTGTGGTCCGTGTTCATCTGATCATCATCTACGACTTGTGCTAGCTCGATGCTAAGTTTCCATTAATTGATGGCGTTTGATGAACACGCCACCATTTCCCGCCATTTCCTCACTTGTTTCCCGCCACCCTGCTATATTGCGCATAGGGGGCGCGCGACGCACGGAGGCGACAACCGCAGCCTATAGCACATCCACCTTTTCCAAGCATGCCAACCCACCAAAGCATCGCCTCTGCCATCAACCTCGTCGACGAGGAAAACGAGCAGGCGCCACGGCCCGTCGAGGCCGAGGCGCTCCCCGGCAACGCGATGGACGACACCGTGATGCGCGTCATCACCAGGGTTGAGCAGACCTTTGGCGCATGGCGCTTGAGCGCCGCGGATCAAGATAGGCATGTCAGCGTCTACAGGCTGCAGCTCGCCGCACAACATGATCGATGGCGCGCCACAGATCAAGCTAGGCGCGTCCGCGCCGATAGGCTGCGGCTCGCCACACGGCGAGACCGTTGGAGCACCGCAGAGCGAGAGGCGCGGCGTGCCGCATAGCAACAACGGATCCACCGATGCTTGCCTGCTGTCGACACGGCGTCACAGCGGGGTACACATCCCGTCAGTACCCCCATTCCTCGCGAGGAGTGGGCAGAGGCCCTCAACGTCGTACTTGCACCAGAGGCCAGCCGCGCCGTACTTGCACCGGGCGCCCGCCGCGCCATTCGCGTGGGTGCCACCGTTCGCCTTGTCCGCGGCCCGCTGGATGCCAACGCGCTGGTCCGTAGGCTCGACCGCCTCCTTGGCCCAGGTGTCCACCTGGGCGTAGTAGAGGAACATGGCCGTCGCATCGTCGAGCTGGTGATCTCTGATGAAATAGCCAACTTGGAGCTCGAGATCGCGCTCCAGATGTACCGCGAGCATGTCAACCGCTTGGACGAACGCCTGCACGAGTTCAGGCAGAGCCAAGAGCTACCCTAGGCAAGGGCTGCTGGTCATGGTCTCATGGACGCGTTTTATTTTGGAAAGTCGTTTCGACGTGGATAGCTATGTATTCACAACAATCATAGTATTGCTCTGTTTCAATGTGTGTACTCTGTTTTCCATTCTTATATGTTCTATTTCAATGTTTGTGTATATACGCTTTCCATTCTGTATATGTGGATGATAACAGCTAGATTCAAATTAGTATACAAAAACAGATAGAAAATGGAATTCATAATATATATATATATTAATTGTTCATTAGATCATCACAGAATATATATATATATATAATATCATCACATATACGTGATGATATGTAACTACTAGGTACAATGCATAAAATTGAAAATGAACAATACTAAAACTAATAATACCTCCTGGGGCTAGTATTCCGGCAGCGAATCGCCAGCAGCTCTCTGGTGCGCGGCGTCTTCCCAGTGCGGAGGCAGTACTCCGACTCCTTCGCCTCGCAGTGCTTGACGTACCGATCTGCCTCTTGCTGGCGGACGCGCGCAGCCGATCTTGCCATTTCGTTGGGCGCCCACCGGAGCTCCTTGTCGGTGGCACGCTGGAGCTTATCGGCCCACCTCCACACAGCGAGGAGGCGCCCAGCGCCTATGACCTTCCTCGCAAAGTACCCGTCTTCGTACACCTCCTCGGCACGACGACGTGCCCGCCCCCAAAGCTCCTCTGCCTCCTTTTTCCAGGCGGCATCATGGGCTTCACAGGCCGCCTGGTACCTGGTTTCCTCCTCCGCCATCTCCTTCTTGAACGCCACTTACCTGGCTTTCTCAGCCGACGACAGCGACTTCCACAGACAAAGATTGTGCTGGCCCCAAAACCAATCCAAAGTTGGGGCGTCTGGCGCAACCTCGTCAGGCGGCGCGTAGGGGTCCTCGTCGCTGCTAATCGAGTGAGCGTCCTCGGGGGGCGGCGACTCCTCGTCGGCGCGTGGGCAGACCGGTAGCGCCATGGCAGAGATTTGAGAGAGAGAGAGAGAGAGGGCGAGCTAGGGGAGGATGTAGATGAGAATGTAGGCGGGACGACATGAGCAAGGTAGTATTTATTGGCGGCCGAAATCTAGATCGACAGGGATAGTACACACGCCGGTCGCCGGAATTTACGAGTACTATAGTTTGAATTACACACAATTCCCGCAGCAAATCCGTGTGTGAACATAATAGCTGACGGTTTCCAATACAGAATCGTGTCTGATTAATGATCCCCGCCAATCACCTACCCAACCTCGAGCCGCGAGATAGAGTGCCAATCGTGTGGGGGCCGGTTGTCTTGCCACATCTTTACATTTTCTTTTTTGAACACCAGATATTTACATCGTCTGATGATTTTTTAACTCGCACACAAGTACACAAAAATATGATTTTTCAAACCGTTTTGGTTAGGCGTTGCATGTAGATGTAGTTCAAATTTGAATTACGGTCATTAAATGGTTAGAAAATCACTTAAATGTCTTTAAAAGGTCAAATGACCCCTGAAAATTTCCAAATTTTCACATGACAGTTGTATTAGTGCACGTTAAACGTAGGAAAAAAATTGAAGGCTGTAAGAGGAAGCTATCTCCCGTCCGTCAGCAAACATGCATTGTTCCCTCTCGGAACCACGAACCTTCTAGTGAGTTGCTCCGGTTTGTGAGGGGTGTGTGTCCAAACTTTCGTCAAACAGGCCAATTTTTTTACCACATCATCTTGGTGGCATGACATTAAATCAAGCAAGGTTTCATGTTTTTCCGATCATTTTTTATTTTTTTTCGAATTAAAATGCCATGGTATGCACTCCATGCATGTGCCCATGCCTTGACACCAATATGTTTGAAAATTCCTTTGAATATACTGCACATGGAATTAACTCACACACAAGTACGCAAAAATATGATTTTTCAAACCGTTTTGGTTAGGCGTTGCATGTAGATGTAGTTCAAATTTCAATTACGGTCATTAAATGGTTAGAAAATCACTTAACTGTCTTTAGAAGGTTAAATGACCCCGAAAATTTACCAAATTTTCACATGACAGTTGCATGTTAAACGTAGGAAAAAATTGAAGGCCGTAATAGGAAGCTATCTCCCGTTCGTCATCAAACATGCATTGTTCCCTCTCGGAACCACGAACCTTCTAGCGAGTTGCTCCAGTTTGTGAGGGGCGTGTGTCCAAACGTTCATCAAACATGCCAATTTCTTTACCACATCATCTTGGTGGCATGACATTACATCAACCAAGGTTTCATGTGTTTCTGATCTTTTTTTTTTTTTTTTTGAATTAAAATGCCATGTCACTCCATGCATACGTAAGCATGTGTCCATGTCGTGAGACCAATATGTTTGAAAATTCCTTCTAATTTACTACATATGGAATTAACTCGCACACAAGTACACAAATATGATTTTTCAAACCATTTTGGTTAGGTGTTGCATGTACATGTAGTTCAAATTTGAATTACGGTCATTAAATGGTTAGAAAATCACTTAAATGCCTTTGAATGGTCAAATGACCCCTAGAATTTTCCAAAATTTCACATTACAGTTGTAGTAGTGCACGTTAGACGTAGAAAAAATTTCAAGGCCGTAAGAGGAAGCTATCTCCCGTTCATCAGCAAACATGCATTGTTCCCTCTCGGAACCACGAACCTTCTAGCGAGTTGCTCCGGTTTGTGAGGGGTGTGTGTCCAAACTTTCGTCAAACATGCCAATTTCTTTACCACATCATCTTGGTGGCATGACATTAAATCAAGCAAGGTTTCATGTTTTTCTGATCATTTTTTAATTTTTTTGGAATTAAAATGCCATGGCATGCACTCCATGCATGTGCCCATGCCTTGACATCAATATGTTTGAAAATTCCTACTAATTTACTACACATGGAATTAACTCGCACACAAGTACGCAAAAATATTATTTTTCAAACCTTTATGGTTAGGCGTTGCATGTAGATGTAGTTCAAATTTGAATTACGGTCATTAAATGGTTAGAAAATCACTTAAATGTCTTTAAAAGGTCAAATGACCCCTAGAATTTTCCAAAATTTCAAATTACAGTTGTAGTAGTGCACGTTAGACGTAGAAAAAATTTGAAGGCCGTAAGAGGAAGCTGTCTCCCGTTCGTCATCAAACATGCATTGTTCCCTATCGGAACCACGAACCTTCTAGCGAGTTGCTCCAGTTTGTGAGGGGTGTGTTTCCAAACTTTCATCAAACATGCCAATTTCTTTACCTCATCGTCTTGGTGGCATGACATTACATCAACCAAGGTTTCATGTGTTTCTATTTTTTTTGAATTAAAATGCCATGCCACTCCATGCATACGTATTCATGCATATGTGTCCATGTCGTGATACAAATATGTTTTAAAATTCCTTCTAGTTTACTACACATGGAATTAACTCGCACACAAGTACACAAATATGATTTTTCAAACCGTTTTGGTTACGCGTTGCATGTAGATGTAGTTCAAATTTGAATTATGGTCATTAAATGGCTAGAAAATCACTTAAATGTCTTTAAAAGGTCAAATGTCCCCTAGAATTGTCAAAAATTTCACATTACAGTTGTAGTAGTGCACGTTAGACGTAGAAAAAAATTGAAGGCCGTAAGAGGAAGCTATCTCCCGTTCGTCATCAAACATGCATTGTTCCCTCTCGGAACCACGGGCCTTCTAGTGAGTTGCTCCGGTTTGTGAGGGGTGTGTGTCCAAACCTTGGTCAAACATGCCAAATTTTTTACCACATCATCTTGGTGGCATGACATTACATCAACCAAGGTTTCATGTGTTTGTGATTTTTTTTTTGGAATTAAAATGCCATGTCACTCCATGCTTAATTGTGTCATAGCCGTTAGACCAATATGTTTGGAAATTCCTTCCAATTTACTGCACATGAAATTAAATCGCACACAAGTACATGAAATATGAGTTTTCAAACCGTTATGGTTAGCTGTTGCATGTACATGTAGTTCAAATTTCAATTATGGTCATTAAATGGCTAGAAAATCACTTAAATGTCTTAGAAGGTCAAATGACCCCTAAAATTTTCCAAAATTTGACATGACAGTTGTATTAGTACTACAAAATTTCTCGTTCATTTAAAACACCATCTGTTGGCACTTCATTCCAAATTCGTCTTTCACAACTGATAAAAAATATCTACAACATCACACACAGTTGTTTTCTAGTAACCGTTTGCGATGAAAATATCTGGGTCTATTTAAGTCTCCCTCCTTAAGCTTCGCCGGCTCGTCTGCTCTAGTGCCGGCAACCCCCGAATCCACGAATCCCGATCCCCATTCCCGCACCCTCTTCTTGCAAAGATGACGCCGTGGAAACGCTTCGTGAAGGCCCGCACGATGGTCGCGTCCCCCTCGAGCGCCGCCGTCTGCGCCAAGAGCGCGGCCGCCTACACCGAGAGTGCCGCCGCATCCGCATTGAGCGCGGCCGCTTCCGCCGAGAGGGCGTCTGCGGCAGCCGTCAGGGCAGCTGCAGCAGCCGAAACGGCTGCAGCTGCTGCTGCGACGGCGGCTCAAAAGCCGAGAGCGCTCGAGCTGCTGTCCGTGCCGCTGATGTCGCCTTGGCTTGGGCCAAGGCCATCCACGCCAAGATCGAGGATGCACACGCCAAGATATTCCAGGCCACCATGGACTCCAGCATGCAACCCACGTCTGAAAAGGCGGCGGTGTCCATGGAGCACCTGCTTCCTCATGAGATCGCCGAGCGGGAGCTGGAGATGCAGGAGGCGGCGGAGATCGAGGAGCGCCGGGAGGAGGAGTTGCGCGTGGCTGAGGTCGAGGTAGAGAAGAGTCTGTCCGTCAAGGAATTGGCGGTGGAGTACCAACACGAGCTCTGGCGCAGCCACTACTACGAGTACTACAACCTTGAGGGCGGCGCCGAGGACGAGGACGAGGACACGGTCGACTTCAGCAGGGGGGACGCGGAGTCAACCAACGGCGGCATGTTGCTAGGACAAGTCATCGACGTCTCATCTCACACCGGCGATGCATAGCCCGGCGCGGCGGCGGATTTTTAATTATGTGTACTTAGGCTTTGTTTTTAATGCTGGTCTTTTGATAGAGCAATGTTTAGGTCAACTGGCTCTATGTAATTACTAAAATTGCTCGATTTAGTAAGTGTGGTATGTCTGTTGTACGCTCTTTTGTGTGCCCAAATTAGCGAGCGATGTTAAATTATGCAATGAGGTACCCGGGGAAATTTCCACCAAAATTTGAATTATCAAACTCATCCCATGCGCGTAAAGCAGAAGTATCGTTTGCGATGCACAAAATCGTTCAAAGTGAAAGGTCCAGCGGCACCGCGCGCGTTCAAAGTGAATGTGCCCATGCCTTGAGACCAAAATTTGAATTATCAAACTCATCCCATGCGCGTAAAGCAGAACAATCGTTTGCGATGCACACAATCATTCAAAGTGAATGGTCCGGCGGCACCGCGCGCAAAGTTTCCCTCCACATTTCCAAAATTTTGGCCTACGCCAAAATATCTACCCCCGCCCCCTTCCCCCCTTCCCCACCCCCTTTTCTCCCCGACCACAAGTCACATTTCCCCTGTTTCCTCCTTCCTTCCTCCCTTGCTAAGCTATAGCCACTTCCTCGCTCTCGCCGTCTCGCATCCTACCGCCGGGGTCGCCATGGTCTTCTTCAAAGACATCTCCAGCGGTTCCTCCTCCGACGACTACTCCTTCACCACCCGGGTATGCCTCTCTTCTCTCTCTCGATCTATGACTTGGAGTGAAGGATTTTTACTCGAAGGTCGATTTGAGTCGTTTCTTCCTCTTGTAGCTCCCTAAGACCATCAGTGGCAACGAATGGAGCGGGGTGGCTGCAGATCTATCTGCTCGTTGTCACCATCAATCTCCATGCGTGAAGCTACTTGCGTTTGATTCTGTGGACACTGGGAGGAAGTTTCTGGCATGTGCAGAGAAGGTTAGACCCTCTTCCGTCGTTACAAATCATTTGTTAGATGTGATTCAGACAGTGTCACGGTCCCAACCCATTCATACCACACCTTCAACCAAACGCATCCTAAGACAGTGTCACAGTTTGTACATAGTATCTTAAATTGTTGCCACCGCATCAGCGGTGCCATTAGAAAATTATTTGGCACCGCTTCAGCAGTTTGTGCAGCCAACTTTGGTCCACACATCTGAGCAGCCAAGCAGTAAAATACTATATATTTATGGCACGAAGGAACTGGGCATCGGAGCAACTACGTGCTCCGGAGTCCGGGTCCATGATTTTTTTCCGCTGCATCGGCTCGCCAGTTCAGGGCACCGGTGCGAGATGTAGCAACAGTTGTCTTTACACCAGTTTTGGCATATATAGTGGATGGCCTTAGTGCTATTAGTTCTATGTTACTAAATTTGTGCATGTACACACCTGTTAGAATCAATTTGTTGTCATCCAAACACTGTCGCTATGCTGTTGCAGTTATATTTACCTTCCTCATAAAATGTTCAATTTGTTATTTACTGTACATGAGTAAGAACTTGTAGCGTCGTTGTAGTTAATTATAGCTTCTGATGTTCCAGAATTTGGCTGTTGTCTCATTACCAATTATTTCATTTGCACATTGATCTTTTTGAGAAGATATGTCATAATTAACATGTTTCTTCAGTTTTTCAAAATAAGCATTGGTGATTTTCTATGTTGCTATAAACCCATTTCCCCTACAATTGTTACTGATCTAGTTTTAAATATTATAGGATGAACGGAAGTGTTCTTACTTGGAGTGGGTTGATCAAGAGTGGCCACAGTCTTTCAAGATGTGCCTAACAAAGCTATGGAGCATGTATGAGGAAGTGAACACACGTAGGCTTAGAGAAAGTCTTGTCAACGTTGAAGCATATTTCAAGATGCGGGATAAAAATTTGAAGGTGGAGAATGAGCTCAGATTTTTTAAATCATACTTTCCTAAGATGGTGTTGATGAAGGAGGAGGCACTTTCCCAGTTGGCCCGTGCAAAACGGGTTCTTACTGAACTAAAAGCAGAGGTGGATAAGATGAGCCTGGATGATCTCGATTAGGGAAATGAATATATTGTTCTTATGAAGTTGAACTAGCTATATGTTGTACTGTGTTCTTTTCATGTAGCTACCGTACTGCGATGTTATAATATATTTATGTGCCTGATATGAAATTGGCAAATAGTTGTTCGATGTGAAATGTGAATTTGTGTAATACTGGAATTATTAATTGTAAATTAATAAACCTGCTAAATGTTTCATGGACCTTTCCAAACGGTTCTAGCAGTAAAAGCGCTTGCGATGGATAGCCCAATGCCACACAGTTTTCTTCATCAAATCGTGTGTGATATAGTTGATAAAAGCAAACAGTTAACCAAGGAAGACCATGTGTGATAGTTACAACTTTCACACACGAGCCTACACATAAAACTGTGTGGGATTTACGTCCGAATGGAAACGTTTTCCCTGGATTGACTGTGTGGGATGTACATAAGAACGGGAACGTATTCCTTGGATTGACTGTGTGTGATATACATACGAACAGAAATGTTTTTTCTGGGATTCACCATGTGGGATGTACATACCTACGGAAATGATTTTCTTAGATTACCGTGTGGGATGTACATACCTACGGAAATGATTTTCTCGGATTACCGTGTGGGATGTACACACCTACGGAAATGATTGGGTTTCGATGCCTCGCCCAATCGCACACGGCCCCAGCCTGGGTCCCAGGAGGGCCTATCCCCGACGATTTCTGGGTCGTGTGGGATGGACACCCTATCGCACACACTCACTTGGCGACGGTTCCAAATGCCGTCGCGGAAAGGGGTTAAAAACCGTTTGTTTAGGACCGACGCGCACCAGTGCAATGGTTGAGCACGATGGGCTAGGGATAACTTATTTTAGCGTTGATATTTTGAAAGACATGGTTGCTTGTTGATATGCTTGAGTATTTAAATTATCATGTCAAAACTAGACTATTGCTTTGAATCACATAAATGTCCAAATGTCCATGCTATAAAGAAAAGAATATCATATGACATGTTCGGCAACATTCCACATCAAAAATTCTGTTTTTATCACTTACCTACTCGAGGACGAGTAGGAGTTAAGCTTGGGGATACTGATACGTCTCCAACGAATCTATAATTTTTGATTGTTCCATGGTGTTATATTATCAATCTTGGATGTTTTATAATCATTTTATAGTAATTTTATATCATTTTTTGGTACTAACCTATTGACGTAGTGCCAAGTGCCAGTTGTTGTTTTCTGCATGTTTTTTAATCGTAGGAAATCAATACCAAACGGAGTCCAAATGCAACAAAACTTCATAGAGATTTTTTTTGGACCAGAAGACACCTAATGGGCCCTGGCTACGCCTGGGGGGTGCTCCGAGGAGAGCACAACCCACCAGGGTGCGCCAGGAGGCCCAGGCGTGCCCTGGTGGGTTGTGCCCACCTCGGGTGCCCCCCCGACCGCCTCTTTGCTCTATAAATACCCCAATATTCCCAAAACCCTAGGGGAGTCGACGAAATATTGTTCCAGCCGCCGCAGAATCCAGAACCACCAGATCCAATATAGACACCATCTCGGATGGGGTTCACCACCTCCATTGGTGCCTCTCCGATGATGCGTGAGTAGTTCTTTTAGACCTTCGGGTCCGTAGTTAGTAGCTAGATGGCTTCCTCTCTCTTGCTAATTCTCAATACAATGGTCTCTTGGAGATCCATATGATGTAACTCTTTTTGCGATGTGTTTGTTGGGATCTGATGAACTTTGAGTTTATGATCAGTTATATCTTTTTATATCCATGAAAGTATTTGAGTTTCTTTGATCTCTTTTATGCATGATCTCTTATAGCCTCATATTTCTTCTCCGATATTTGGGTTTTGTTTGGCCAACTTGATCTATTTATCTTGCAATTGGAAGAGGTGCTTTGTAGTGGGTTCGATCTTACGGTGCTTGATCCCAGTGATAGAAGGGGACACGTATGTATCGTTGCTACTAAGGATAAAACGATGGGGTCTATCTCTACATAGATAGATCTTGTCTACATCATGTCATCGTTCTTATTGCATTACTCCGTTTCTCCAAGAACTTAATACACTAGATGCATGCTGGATAGCGGTTGATGTGTGGAGTAATAGCAGTAGATTCAGGCAGGAGTCGGTCTACTAATCTTGGATGTGATGCCTATATAATGATCATTGCCTGGATACCGTCATGATTATTTGAAGTTCTATCAATTTCCCAATAGTCATTTGTTCACCCACCATTTGCTATTTTTCTCGAGAGAAGCCACTAGTGAAACCTACGGCCCCCGGGTCTCTTTCTCATATATTTGCCTTTGTGATCTACATTTCCTTTGCATTTATTTTTAGATATATTAAACCAAAAATACAGAAATACTTTGCTGCACTTTATTTTATTTGCGATCATTTATTCAATCTATTACAACTTTCTCCCGTCCACGCACCAATTTCTGGCGCCGTTACCCGAAAGGGATTGATAACCCCTTTAACACGTCAGGTTGCAAGTGGTTGTTATTTGTGTGCAGGGGATGTTTAAGTTGTGTTGCTTGGTTGTCCTACTGGTTTGATAACCTTGGTTTCATCACTGAGGGAAATACCTACCATCGCTGTGCTACATCATCCCTTCCTCTTTGGGGAAATACCGACGTAGTCCTAGCCGACATCACAACCGTCCACGCCCTTGGAGACGGTTCTACCGCATGCAGAGGATGACGCGACGACTATAGCAGGGAGTGACTCCTACACGCCGAAGATGTCGGCATACAGTTGTCGACGACGGTTCTATGGACACAAATGAGGACTCCTTGGCCAAGGCTATGCTCCGTAAAGCAGCGCACAACCTCGACAACCAAGGTATTACATCATCACCGAGATCCTTTTTAGTTTTTTCTAGTACTGCCATCATTTCTAAGTTAAATAATGTGAGTGTTAGTCTTGGAAAGAATGAGAAGGATCATTATTTTTTGACTAATGCTTTGAAACATTTGGAATATGACTGATTAAAAGGTACTCCACGTGTTTCTAGCAAGTCTTATGCCTCCCATACTGCTGAGGAGGAGTTGCATAGCACATCAGATGGTCAGCTCCTCTCTCATTTAGTAGGAGAGGTTTCGGACGTGGGTCTAGATGAACCCAGGCTTAGTTCATTGACTGAGCTTAGAGCATCCTGACGTAAATCAAATACCGCACGTTCGAAAAAAGATACTAAGTCCCATAAGAGGGCGAAGTGTTCTAAATCTTCTATTGTTTCCGTATGAATGGAATGTTTTTTAATAGAAGAGGTCTCCGTGACTTGGCTAAACATTTATCATTGTGGAATGTAATAGGGAATACAATTTAGATTTTTTGGCTATCTCTGAACCGGGGAGATGCGATTTCTTTGTGAATCTACTTAACCATCTTTCGGGCGGGATAGACTTTACTTGGGTTTCATGACCGCCTAGAGGTCGTTCTGGGGGCATTTTAGTTGGCGTTAATACAGGGGCTATGGATGTGTTGTCTAGTTAAAATGGTGAGTTTGACGTTAAACCCCGTCTTTGCAACAATGCCAATAACTTCACATGGACCCTCGTTGTCGTGTATGGGGCAACCCAGGATGAGTTAAAGGCCAATTTTCTCCATGAATTGGTTAATCTGGTGAAAGATAATCCCTATCCCATCCTTACAGGTGGGGATTTCAATTTGCTTCGATTTCCAAATGAGAAAATCCGTGGTAGGTTTGATAATGATTGGCCTTTCCTTTCCAACGCTATCATCGACAGCCTAGATCTGCGGGAGGTTTCCATGATTGGAAGACAATTCACTTGGGCGAACAGTCTTCTAGAACTGACATATGAGAAACTAGAACATGTTTTAATGGATACCGACTGGGAATCTAAATTTCCTATCTTGTATGTTCATGCTCTACCTTGTATCGAGGTTATATTAGACCACACACCCATTCTCCTAACTACTGGGTTGCCACGACCACAACATAGACACAAGTTCAAGTTCGAACTTGGGTGGTTGCTTCGAGATGGCTTCCATGACATGGTCAAGGAGGTGTGGGAGAAACCAGTGGCTGGGCCTACCCCAACACACAAATGGAATAACAAAATGCGTGCATTACGTAAATTCCTTGGTGGTTGGGCTAGGCATATAGTGGGTACCCTCAAAAAGGAGAAGCTTCGTCTTTCATCTATCATTGATGAGTTAGAAGCTTTGGCAGAGGTTAGACCTCTATCTAAGCATGAAATCGAGATCAAGAGTCATTCGAATGCATAGATAGCTAACATGTTGCGCGAAGAGGAACTCAAATGGTACCAACATTCTAACTCCCAGTTTATCCAGAAAGGTGATTCGAATACTAGATAGGAGTAACCAATGGTAGACACCGGAACAAAATTATTCAATCCCTATAATAGGATGAGGGCACGATTGAGGGGCATGAGCAACTTAAATCTTATATCACTAATTATTATAAAAATTTGTTCGGAGCCCCAGAGGAAGGAAATTTCTTGATGGATGTGTCCCAAACCGATGACATCCCCCAGGTCTCTGATGTTGAAACTAGCCTTCTAACAGCCACATACCCCAAGGAGGAAGTTAGGAAGGCGAATTTCCTAATGGAGCATAACAAAGCCCTATGTCTGGATGGTTTTCCTGCATAGTTCTATCAGAACTTCTGGGAAGTCATCAAACCGGATCTCCTACTTTTGTTTAGCAACCCACATGCTGGCCAACTAGAATTGGTTCCTTTAAACTTCGGTGAGATTATTTAATTACCTAAGGTTAATGAGGCTGAAGGATACAACAATGTAGACCCATTTGCCTCCCTAAATGTTAGTTTTAAAATATTCACAAAGGTTGCGACTATTAGGCTAAATTCGGTTGCTGAACATGTGGTTCATCCTTCATAGACAACTTTTATGCAAGGCAGACACATTAGATGGAGTTGTTATCCTTCATGAAACAGTCCATGAATTGCACCGAAAAGGTTGAATGGGATGGTACTCAAAATAAACTTTGAAAAGGCTTATGACAAAGTCAAGTGGCCCTTTCTTCAACAGACTCTTGGATTGAAAGGATTTTCTGTAGAGTGGCATGCTATGATCCATAGCTTCGTTTCTGGAGGTACTGTTGCCATTAAGGTCAATGATGACATTGGACACTATTTCCAAACGAAGAAGGTATTGCAACAAGGTGACTTGTTATTGCACATGCTATTCAATATAGTGGCGGATATGCTAGCGGTCATGATTGAGTGTGCCAAGGTTGCTCGCCAAATTGATGGGGCAGCAAGTCGTCTAGTTGATGATGGTCTCTCTATACTTCAATATGCCGACAATACGATTCTCTTTATGGATCATGATCTCGAGAAAGCGAGAAATATGAAACTTGTTTTATCAGCATTTGAGAAACTCTCGGGTCTTAAGATCAATTTTCATAAAAGTGAATTGTTTTGCTTTGGTGACGCCGAGGACGAGGCACACCTGTATGCTCAACTGTTCGGATGCGGGTTTGGCTAGTTTTCGATCACATATTTGGGGATACCGATACATTATCGGAGACTCATAAATGCTGAATGGAAACATGTCGAGGAGAGACTGCAAAAAAAGACTTAGTAGTTGGAAAGGTAAATTGTTCTCTCTAGGTGGAAGATTGGTCCTCATAAATTCAGTACTAAGTAATATGGTACAATATATGATTTCCTTTTTCCAGTTGCCGAAAGGAGTTTTACATAGATTGGATTATTTCCGATCAAGATTCTTTTGGCAAGGAGATAACAAGAAAAAAATCGACTGGCTAAATGGAGTGTGGTTTGCCGTCCCAAAGACCAAGGCGGCTTGGGCATTCATGACCTTGAGGTTAAGAATGGGCCCTCCTCGGCATATGGTTGTTTAAATTACTGACGGAAGATGGTGTATGGCAAACCCTCCTAAGGAGGAAATATGTGGGTTCCAAGGCGGTATCCCAAGTATACTAGAAGCCTGGGGATTCCCACTTTTGGGTGGGTCCAATGGCTAAGAAGAAATATTTCTTTTGCTATGCATCCTTCTTGATTAAGGACAGCCCAAAAATTAGATTCTGGGAGGACAAGTGGCTAGGAAATGCCAGACTCCGGAACAATATCCGAGTCTGTACAACATTGTGCGCAACAAGGGTGATAACATTGCACCATGGTGATGAGGACATGACTAAGTTGGATACGACCAAAAATATTGCATACATGTATATTTGTGAGATGATTTCTAATGCAATCTATGCAATAATTTATTTATGGCATCCAGGACAAAAATACTTCATAGACTTTTGTGGCATGTCTAATTGCAGGTGTATGGGACATTTCTACAATCCCCATATGAAGATAAGGGAAAAAGAGAAGTTTATGTGATGTTCAAAAAGTCCTCTCGCGTCACTTTTGGGCCAAGAGAAGATAGAGTCCAAGTCTCTCATGTTCTGGACTCAGATTCAGACTACACAGACATACCTGACCTAAAATGACAAGAACTCTTTCATCCGGACTCTGAATTGGGTGATTCTTTTTTTTGTTGGAAAGTAGATTTCGTGCTTTTTCCAGCCCAATTGGATTCACCTTAAAATTCGTCCGAAGCATTGAGTTATTGATGAAACAATCTGACCTGCAACAGAATCCGAGTCAAACTACAAGTCCAAAGGTGTTGCGTCACCTCCACTTGGGCCCTTTGGCCTTGTACGACCTAGGGTTAGCTGTCTTGGGACGTCCTCCCGCCTCGTTGGCCGCCACCCCTTGCTCCTATATAATTAGATCCTTCTAGTGACTTTTTGCTTGGGATTTATTTAGTTAAAAGTTAGCCATTGCAACTTCGTGTACTTCGTTTGTGTCCAACGACCAGACCAAGACCGCCTTTTGATCCCCACCTTTATCAATACTTCATATATATTCACAATATTCAGATTGCTTTATCATATTCTTGCTTGTTCTTCGATTGCTTGCAGGAATAGACCTTAGTGGTCAGGTTGATCGTTCTCCGGCGTGGTCAATAACCTCTCGGAGTTGGCACAATGTCATGTGCGTTTGTAGTCGGATCATCAAAGTCATCTCCACCAAAACGATAGTTATCATCTCATCGAAAGATCGGACACCCCGCCTCTATCAAGTGGTATCAGTTTTCAGGTTGCTCGGTAAGAATTTCTAGTTTTCCCTAGATTAGTTTAATGTTTCACCTATTGGCCAAGAAAAAGGCACAAAAAAGTTAGATCTATTCATCCTTTGTCCAAGCCAGTCTAAGCCTTTGCGATTTTATTTTTATTGCTTGCATAGTTGAATTATCGGTTGCATTGTCGTTTCGAGTTGCTGGTCTTAGTGTCTAGTTCATTTAGAGTTTCGAGTTCTGTTCACATTAGTCACGCCGCTGCTGCATCGTTATCTCTTCTGCTGTCCACCACTCCATCCATCAATTTCCACCACGTGCTACCCACCATTCATTGTCATAATCATAGTTGAGGTCGTTCACATCTTCGGTTGATCCAATCTGCAACTTATCTAGTTGTCTTGGAAATAAGGAGAAAAAAAGTAAAAAAAAAGTTAGAGAAAAAAAAGAGAGAAAGAAAAAGAAAAAAGTGTGAGAAAAAAGTGAGAAAAAAATTGGATCTATCTAGTCTCAATCTCGTACCTGAATTCGGATTGGAATGTGTTTTGCACATTGTTCAGTAAAACAGGCATAACTTCCTCATACGAAGTCCGTTTTGGCTCCGCGAGTACTCGAATTAAAGCTAACGACGAGCCGCATCTGAATAGCTGCAGAAGCTATTTCAATATTTGACACATCAAAATTGGCTTCTAAATAGGTATTTTTGCCCTCCGAAGTTTGCGAACACAGCTTGTTCTAGTTTTTCAGGCCAGTTTTAGAATTTTTTGACTCCTCATATCAACTCGTAATTGAGTGATTATTGCTGTGTTTGAAAGCTTGAGTCAGTAGCATTCTGTATAAAAATTATCAGAAAATTGGCACAAACTTTTCGAGAGGAAAGTTGGAGAGAGAGAGAGTTGTTGTATATCCTGCTTGGCAGTTGTTTCTCATCATTATCTTTACTGCTATTGTCATCTTCATTTATATCTTGCTGTCGAGAGCTACTTCATATCTTTTATTGATACTAATTGTGCTACACCGTGACCTCGTTACTGTTCTAAGCTCGCGTCTCTAGTCCGGTCTAGCCTAGGACCAGCACAGTACTGTTGTTGAGCGTTTATTCAACATTGCATCTCTGAATTGATTATTGCTAATATTTTGCTACCATATATTTAAGCCTTCCTAGCTCCACATATTTTTACACCATGTATACGTACGTTCTCTTGGCAATCTCTTTACTCAATCTTCGAAGTTATTTGACACAGCTGGTTGCCTGCCACCACCTGCTGCATGGTAAGAACTTGTAAGATATTGATATTTCTTATACTGTGAGCGTTTTACCACCACATCCTAGTAGTTCATAGGAACATTATTCTCGGATTTTGTTTCTTGTTTTCTACTATGGCAGGTTCTGGAGTTGTTAGTTCTTGGGCTTCATCGATCGTGGGAGATTTGCCATCACCTAAGAAAATACAACAACCGTCACAAGAGGAGCAACAACATCAGAACGCACATAATCAGGTTAATGTTTCCATGCCACCATTTACTGGTAGTTTTAGGCCTGATTTATATATTGAATGGGAGAACGAAATAAATGCTATATTTGCTTCCCATAGTTTTGATGAGCGTGGAAAATTTCAAGCTGTGGTTAGTACTTTTAGTAGCTTTGCTTTAGTTTGGTGGAGTGAATATTGTCGGTTAAACCCTAATTTTATACCTACTACTTGGGATGATTTAAAACTTGTCATGAGGGATAGATTCGTTGATGTTTATTATACTCGTGTCATGATTAAAAAACTACAACATTTAAAACAATGCACTGACACGGTAACAAAATATTATGATGATTTACAAACTACATTGTTGCACTCATTTTTAGAAGAAAGTGAAGAAGATTTTATGGATAGATTCTGGGGAGGATTAAGCCATGGTATTCAAGAGATATTGATTCATGAAGAGTGTTATCCTGTGGACCATTTGTTTCGTCTTGCTTGCAAAGATGAACATGAAATAAAACGACGTGTTGCCTACAAGGAGAACAAGCGCATGGTGCACATTCCAAGTGTTGATACAAATGTTTCTTCAACTACTAGGCGTACTATGACAACCACCTCCGTTGTTGCGAGGACTACATCATCTCCATCATGTGACACATCACCACCAAGAGTGCCTACATCATCCGAGTTGATCATAAGAGGTAATGACAAAGGTACAGATTTTCCACTTTCACATGAGAATGATGCATGCCTAGTTAACTTGAATATGTCATGTGTTGAGTTACCTATTGATTTGAGCACCCCGGCTATTTTAGAGAAAAGTGTTACTGTCATGAATGCATCATGTGATCAAATAGTTGAAGTACCAACAATTTTGAGTGCACCCAATGAATTTTCTATTGATGCAAAAGAACCAATGTTTAATCATTTTGATATGACCTCTAATCTTGGTGATGATTCTGTGTCAAGTGACTTATTGCATGTTTGCGTATTTAAGCATGTTTTAGCATGTAAATTTGATGCAAGTAAGGTTTATTCACCAATGTTGGGATGGTTTAATGATGAACATTGTCAATCCTTTGATATGAATAAGAGCTTCACTTATATGTGCAGATTGAGTTGCAATATTTTCATGCCTTCTACTACTTGTGATAATATTTTGGCTTTAGATTTTATGAACTATGAGAGTTACTCATGTATACATGTGTCATATGTGCAAAAATCAAGGGAAGTAAAAAATGGATGACATATACATATACAACATGTACACATTGGCTCTTTTGTTAGTGTAACATCCCAAATTTTCAATTTGGAATGTTATACATAGGTCATCATATGCATATCAAGGACCCACGGAGAGAGTTGGGGATTTCATTATTTTCATATTTGAATTTTTCTCAAATTTGAAAAGAGGATCATTTTGGTTTTAATATTTTTCTCTCCGAAATATTTCCTACATAAGAATAAAAGAGAGGAGATAAAATGGCTTCTCCGAAATAAAAGAAATATTGGAGGAAAAATGTTAAAATCAAATAAATATATTATTTGAATTTTATTCGAGATTTTATTTGAATTAGAAAAAAATGCATTTTTCAAAATTGCATTTTTAGGCCAGAAAAATGTTCACTTTGTTCTAAATATTTTATTTAGACGGTGAAAATTGTTTTTGGCATTTTTAGAAAAAACATATTTCTTTATTAGGATTTTCTTTGGCGGAATTTATTTTATTTAAAAAACACGTCGCCCGACTGGGCCAACGGCCCAGCGCGCCGCCGCCTTCCGCTCCGGCTCGAGACCGGACTCCCGAGCGCCGCCGCCGCCATGTCCGGGCGGGACACGCCTCTCGAGGCCGTGCCCCCTCCCCCAAGCAGCCCCCCTTTATAACCAGCGCCGCCGCCGCCCTCCCCACCTCGTCCCAAGCCGCAGTCCGCATCCAGTGCCGCGCCGTCGCCATTGCCGTCGCCGCTCCACCGCGCTGCCGCTAGCCACCGCCGCCCCGCGCCGCCGTCGCCCACGCCGCCCCACCTCGCCGGATCACGCCGCCGCCCGCCGGATCTCGCCGTCGGTCTTTTCCGGTTAAACGGTATAAAATCGTTCGGTTTTTCGGTAAACCCTAGTTCGGTTTTTTTCTAGATCGGGTTTTCTCGGTTTTTTTCTAGATCGGGTTTTCTCGGTTTTCTTCAGTTAGTTTTATTCTACGAACGTTCGTTTGTTTAGTTCTTATAACGAACGAATTCGCTCGTTTGCCTCAGTTAGCGGACGTTCGCGCCATAGTCTTTTTATTTTTTTATTTTTGGCCAGGGACCTATCCGCGATTATTTTTATCGCAGATTAGCCCCTGATCTTCAAACCCTCGCAACATTTTACCCGTTTGTCCAAAACAACGAAACCAACGCCCACTTCTTCGTCATGACCCCCTCTGTCCAGATAATCAACTTAAACATGTTTTTTAAAATTTAAAATTTGATTTTAAACAGATTTGAATTTGAACTTCTTTTGTTCATAACTCGAGTTTTATAACTCTGATTTAGTTGATTCTTTTTGCTAATCGAAGCTCTTGACTTTTCTGTTGCAAGAGTTAATTGCTTATTTCGAAGTTTTCTAAGATCTTTTCTTCGATTCTTTTTCATGAGTGCTTATGTATGCAATTGCTTGCTTACGATAGATTGAACGGAGTGTGACGAGTAGAACTATCAGGAGTTATGAGTGCGAATCATCTTCATCAACTGTACAAGGCAAGTTCACACTTTGATCATACTTTTCATACCCAGTTTTTATGCATTAGTTTTACCCTCAAACATTGCATGAATAGGAATTGATAACATGTGGGTATTGGGTAATAGTTGATGAGGTAGGAACCTATTGTCTTGCATTCAAACCCAGGGTGTTACTACGTTATGCTTATACTATTATGCTATGCTCGTAGGCGTGGATTGGTATGTGAGATTCATGAAAGATGTGAGAGTTATATTTAACGAAGGAAACTTAAGGTGGCAACATTAACACACATCTGGGTGGAATGGTTGGGGCACCCAGTGGTTTGCCAGGGCACTTGGAGAACCCAGTGCTTGCCCAAGGGGATCCCGGAGTACTGTGTGATCACCCTATGGAATGCCACCCAGGCTCAAAGGGATCATAAGATTATTCATGCTAGAAACTTCCATGTGCAGCCACAAGCCATTATGGGCTCTGACATAGTTGAGTATGTTGTGTGACCTCTTTTAGTGGTAGGCTAGCAGATGTAGGGGGAAGTAGGTGGTACTGTCTACGTAGAGTAAAGAGTTAATGCTTCTAAAAGACTATGTCTCAGTCATCCGTTTCTCAAACACCATGCAGTGCGAGAAATACAATGGAGGAGATCGAGTCTTGCGGGGAAAAGTGCGCAAACCTCTGCAGAGTGTACAAACTAATCATGATTAGCCGTGTACCCGGTTATGGACATCTTGAGTATCTGGTACTTGAATTATCGATTTGATCTCATCACTTTTACCTAATTAATTTGTTGGGTTATAATTATTACTTTGGAGTTGAGTTGGAGGAACCTTCTCAATATTACAACCAACTTTGTAGTTCAATAAAATTTATTCCTTTGTTGTAGGAAAAAATGAGCTTTATGCAAAATTAAACTTAGAGCCTCCACCAGTCAAATATGCATGTAGTGATAGTCATTATTCAGCATTGCTCTACAGTGTGAAATTGCCAGTACATTCAATGTACTGACCTATATGGTTGCAACGTCTCATGTTGCAGGAACCTTACGACGAGTAAGTGATACGTTAGGGTTACGATTTCTACACTCAACTTTGCCGTTGGTGTTGATGGGAATCCACAACCTTGTTGTTACTTCCGCTATTTGGATTGAGGTAATAGTATTTATGTTATTTTATACATGTGATTTACCTCTGTTATAAATCCTTGAGTGCTGTGTGCGTCAGCATACCGATCCAGGGGTGACACTTAAGCACAGAGACTTGACCGTCTGAGGTCGGGTCGCTACAGTTAGCCACATTTCGGATTAAGCAACACCGAGGACGACTTTGATGACCCACAAGAATAGGGATCAATCGTAGTCCTTTCGATAAGTAAGAGTGTCGAACACAACGAGGAGCAGAAGGAAATGACAAGTAGTTTTCAGCAAGGTATTCTCTGCAAGCACTAAAATTATAAGTAACGAGTAGTTTAATAGCAAGATAATTTGTAACAAGCAAGTAACGGTAACGGTAACAAAAGTGCAGCAAGGTAGCCCAATCCTTTTGTCACACCCTGATTTCCATACCACTACACTTAAGCTAACAATCATGATAAAATGTGGTTTGACAAAAACATTTGAGTGTTTTGTCTTTGCTTTGATTGAATGTTTGACTGCTGTTTGCAAGTGCTCTAAAAATCAAATAAATTCTCCAACTCTTATACTCCTTCCCCTTGATCCAAAAACCTTTCTCAATGATCATGCCATGTGTATAGGACATAAAAATAATTTCTTACAAAAATAATTTGGCCAAATAGTATTTTCAAAATTTAGTTTTCCAAAAACCCCTGAATTGAGATTTGCACAGCAAGTACTTAATTAAGGGCAGTAAAAATCTTTCCAAAAATATATTTAACTCCTATTAGATATAGGACACCCATAAACCACAAAAATATAATTTTAAAAGTTATTTTCCTATTTTATTTAAAGGCTTTTTCTTAAGTCCAGAAATGGTCTTTAATAGGTTAAAATTATTTTAAAGCTTCCAAAAATATTTGAGAAAAATCAGGGAAACTCAGTGGACATATATTTTCCATATATAAGAGTTTCAACACATGGTCATGTTCAAATTATTGGTCAAACCCCTCAAAACCCCTTTCTGGATATTTCAAGCTTTTGAAATATTTACAAAGGAAATATTCCCCAAATATTACAAGAAAATTCTATCATGTCACATATGACATGTTGGATGATCTTGCCAAGTCTCATGTCATGGAGAATAGTATAACCCCATGAAATCCTCTCAAAACCACTTTTGTCCTTTTTCAAGTTTGAACAACTTTGCACTGTCAAACATGTCCAAATGCTCTCAAACTTGGTGCACATGCTCAAACGGTGTAATGATGCATCTAGACCAAATGGCACAAGTTGGAGAGAATGTTATCTTGATCAAAGTGCCCCAAAACCCTCTCTGTCCAGAACCAAATTTGAACAACTTTACATTGGCTACTTTATCCTTTTGATCTCAAGTTGTGTGGACATGTTCAGAACCTCAAATGATGACCCTACACTAAGTGGTGCATCAAGGAGAATAGCTTTGCATGACTAAATCTTGAAAAGTCCATTTCTGTTGATTTCTAGGGTTTACAAAAGTTGCATTGGCAACTTTGCCCAAATGAACTCAATCTTGGTAGAACCTCTTATTTTCTCTGGCCATTTGACCCTGTCAAGCCTCATGACAAGGGAAGTCCATTTGTTTTCCCAAACCTACATCAAACACCTTCTGGCAGAAATTTAAAATGCATGTTTTGTCCATTTCCACTAATCTCCATGAGCTCAACTTTTTCCCACAGCCTAATCTGGCCCTCCTCTACCTCCTGCATCTTTCCCTGCCCGAGGAGCCATGATTAAGGGGGGTAGAACCCCATTTTTCTTCTCTGGGCAGCAGCATTCTCCCCATGCGGTCGAGCTCCATCTCCACCGCCGGCCCCGCCCGCCACGGCCGACGAAGCGCCCGCGTCCGACCACCCTTGCGGTCGCAGCGCACCTTGGTGGATGCGGCGTTATCTCCTGGACCCGCTGGTCTGCTGGGCGTTGCCGGAGATGGCCGGTGCAACCGGGGAGGGCGCCGGCACCGTCCGGCCACACCTCCTCTGTCTCCCGACGCGCCCGCGCGGGAGGTTGGGGATGAACCCGACTAGTGGGCCCCTTGTGTCGGCAACGCTGAGGGCCGGGCCCACGAGTTAAGTGGACACGACTTCTTCGAAAGCCGTCTCCCCGCGGCCAAGACGCACTCCTGGCGGGCGTTTTCGACGCCGCCACTCCCCCTCTGCGCGGCTGAGCGACTGGGCCAGGCCCAGTGCGCTCGGCACTATGTTCGCCCGCTGCGCGCTGTCGCCGCCCAGATCCAGCCCATTCGGGTAAAAATATTTCCCTTTTTCTTTTCTGTAAAACTTGTAAAATCTCCCAAATATTCAAATAAGATCCAAATTTGATGATTCAAAATCTTAGGGTCTTCTAAATTCCTGATCTACCTCATGGTACAGCATGCACTGTTTTCCAGAAAAGTTTCCTTCACACATATTTAAATAAACCTATATTTCCTCTTCTGAGCCAAACTTTAGAAAATCACAGAGAGCACATATTTGATCAAAATTCCATTGTTCAAACTCCAAGATAATTCTAAGTTCATAACTTTGTTTATGAACATTCTTCTTAATACTTTCTGTGCCACACAAAATAATGAGCCATTTCTTCATACTTGTCAACTTTGCCAATTCATAGGGAATTCATTTGAACTCCAAATCCAGTGAAACCAACTCCTAGATGCTTCTAAAATCATGATTTATTAAATGGGTGCCTTTGCTCATTTTTCAAAAATATATTTCTGTACACTTCTTGCAAATCCATAAACCCCTTGATTCCATCATATCAAAATGTTTAGAAATATCCACTGACCCAATTCCAATGAAACCACTCTGGTTATTTTTCATATAACCAGAGATGTCCTAGAAAGTCAAATTAATATTTTTAGAGCACTTTTATTTTCTGCCTTGTTGTGTTGCTTATTATGATTGTTTCGACATTAGTTGACGAAGTAGACGGAGTACTTGGAGAAGGACCAGAAGACTTGAAGACTCTGATGAACCAGGCAAGCTGCCCTTTGACCATGTCTATGAAACCCTTTTTATGCGTGTCATATAGCACCATATTTTTGTTGCAACGGAATCATGATGAGGTGGTAACCACCTTGATGGGTTGCCTCTGTTACTTCCTCGTTGATAATTGCATGGTGCATGACCCTACCTCCTTATGAGGGTTATGCCGGTGGGAGTAGATAGGATGCTATAGTAGTGGCTACGCAAATGGGACGGGAATATGCATGGTGATGGAGACAAAGTATTTACAAAAGACTTTCAAAAACCCTGTCGGGTGCCACTTATGCCCGAGGGAGATAATGAGTTGGGTAACCACTTGATGACAAAGTGGTGTACCGAGGCAAGTGTCTGTGTTCTTTTCAAAATGGATTGGTTTAAGTTGCGACCGTTATTCCAACCTTACATGCGCAACCTCTCTACCCTTATATGGGAAAGGGCATTATTGATTACCTAGGCCGATACTAGCTTGGAGCCCGCATTACTAGTGACGGGAGAGTTGTTGTTGCACTCTCTTAGGACGGGGTCGTGCCAGGTAGGGCGGCCAAGAACATTTTTATGGGGCACCGGACACACCGTTGGTACCTTGTGCCAGTGGTATGTGATGAATATGGGAGCGAGGCTCCACAATTTTAAGTTGTGAAATGTTGGGCACGGGGGTTACTACCAATCGAGTGGACTCTATGTTAGTGTCGTCTAGGGAAAGATAGTGATCGGGTGCTTATCCCGGGTACTTGAGGTACCGCGGGTCGTGGATGACACGGAAGTTCCCCGGATCTTGTGGGTAAAGTGTGCAACCTCTGTCGAGTGTAAAACTATTCGAATAGTCATGTCCACGGTCAAGGACAGTTGGGTAACCGCTCTTGGGCTACGTTCACTTGTTTACAAACCAGTGTGTGTGGGAAGAACTACTTGGGTCAAGTCAAAGGACTGGACATGATTGAGTTGGGTTGATGCCCATCTATTCATGTTGGTATCTGTAACCTGTCCTCATGGTTACTTGAATTCTCATGATGCATGTCTTACAAGTTGTTGAACATGTCATTGCACTCAAAACTAGCTTTCTGCAAAAATTTACCTATATCATGCATTGTTGTATCTTGAACCAAAACATGGGTTGCTTGCGAGTACATTCAAAGTACTCATTGGCTTGCCACTGGTTATTTTATTGGCCAGGCATGAAATAACAGGATATGAAGAAGAATCCTTCAGTGACGAACATGCGAGCTAGGACGCTTCCCAGTCAGAATGCCTGTAGGGTTAAGGCAGATGGCATGGGTCCAAGTTATCGACAAAGATTTCCGCTGCAAAGTTATACTCAAGACTTGACCATAATGGTCATAATTTATGTAAGACGGTATGAATGGATGTAAGACTCTTGTTATACAACTTTTGTGTGTTCAGTGAGCATTGATCTCTGGGATCATTGTACACGTGCATTCGGTGATCATGACTTATGAGTTGGGGTCCCCACAGAGCTGGTATCAGAGCCATCCTGACGGTAGGAAACCTTAGTTAGCATGGCCGTTAGTTAGGGTAAAACTATTTCCAAAACTATTACCAGTTTTCAAAACTATCTATACTTCTCTTCCCTTCTGAGTTTTCTGAAAACTAAGGTATACTTTCCTTATTGATCTGATCTCTTCCCGTTCAAAACTTTTGGTCGCTAGAACCCTTATGCCCCTGACCACGAGATTCCTTGTAATCCTCGAAGGAGTACACCTTGCCAAACACTCACCCACCTCTTCTGAACACAAGATTGGCGACACCAGAGCAAGACGATGCCAACAGAAGATACGTCTTCGGGGAATGAGGACATGAAGACCCAGAGGATGGTGATACCTTTGAATTTGCCCCAGGATGATGCAACCTTGGCCTACGATGATCAGGGCATAGGATATGCAAGATAATGATATACATCGCTAATAGAGCAATCCTGTCCTTACCGTTGTTGTATCGGCAACCACCGGTGGATGAGAACATCGCCATTAGGTCCGCCTCACTATAGTGAGCAGGAAAACGGTTCTCTTCATCCCCCGCTCTTGGTGTCGATGTTGTCATCAACATAACCGACATGTTGGACCTCTACTATGCTTTGTTAATGTCATTGCATAAAGGATTACCTACATGGTACCATCGACGCCTTAAAAGACAAAAAGGGATCGTCATGATTAAGGAGACAACAGAAGACCGAGTCAATGCCCTGCTACGAGAAGCCACCTTCACCCCACCACTTCAACAGGCGAGAAGTTGTTGAAGAATCTTTAGGATCAACCCAGATTGTTTCATCGAACAACTACAAGAGACGTAGAAACACCTGAGGGAAACCCAGAAGACTGCACGAGGCACGGAGCAAAGCACGACTACTGAATCCGAGAACCCCTAGGGTAGGATGAGTCGTGTACCCCCTATGCGCAGTCGAGTCCGTATGATGGTTCGAATAGAACCACGATTGTGTGTTGCTTGTTTTTATTTGTTTGAGTTTTGATATCAGTCGCCCTTTTTGCCCTAGGCAACAAGTACGCGACTATATCACCTTCCTTGTTTTCTTTTGTTTGGCCCTTTTTGCAACTGTTTGTTGCACTGGCACTATAGAACCCCCTTTAGGCATTCCCCTCCTCTATGCTACTTCTCCCTCTCATCACTCTCATCAACTGAAGATAAGCAAGACAAGATGCACCAAGGATTCCACCTCAGCGACCAACTAGCACTAAAGACTTTTGCTACAGCCTCCTTGACCAAGTACAACCCCGTAGAGTTATGGTTGCCCCTCAAGATTAGAAACCCATTCCTAGACCCTTCGAGACTTCACAAGATACCCTAGCTCGAATCCTTAACCATGAGCTTAACCTACGAAATCAGAAGAGAATAAGTTAAGCTACAGTAAGCCTTGCTTATCACTGGGTTCATTATGGAACTAGAAGGCATAGTGAACGAACACGTTATCATCTTAAGATAGCACCAAACTAACGATGCCATAGGGAAGATGAATTTGAGGATATAGGAATAGAGGACAAATGACTTGATGAGTTTATATCAATGACTTTGAGAAATTATATGAGACTATTTGGTGGATTATGAGGCTTTCATATTTGTAGATGAACTTGGTGGGATCAGTTAATAGAGTAGCATGACTCTCATTGCCCCTGAGTAAATTGGTCAATTATCATTGCAAGCTAAAATTCTCGAAGTATAAGGATTTGACTTAGCCAAGGGGACATTCATAGAAGATAGTTGATATTACGATAATGACTTGGGGGAAAGTGTAGAAATTCTCGTTGGACATGAGATCTGGATTTAAATAGGTGATCCTAGTGGAGTATAGGTGGTGAGTAAGTCTACATGGTTCGGAGTAAATTGGATTTAGACTGATGATCTCGATCATGATACCATGTTTCTCGGTGGACGATAAACTAGGAGATTGGATTAATTGTCGGAGTTGATTTAGGATTCTATATAAGCTTGACCTTGGAGTTTACTTGACCATGATAAAGGAAATTGGTGGACTGGCTATAGTAAGGTAGCCCTTTCCAGTATTTGTGGATTATAGGGCATTAGAAGATCGTGTGGAACACCATAGACATTGGATTTATGGAACCTATGGATCATGTAGTTATTAGTCTAGTTAATGGGCTGCGAAGTTGATTCATAGGAAGGAATCAATATCTTGGATTGGTATACGACGTGTTTCCTTAGGGAAGAGATGCACTATCATGGACCTTGGGAGAATAGGCTGAGCACTTGGATTGTCATGATTAATTGAAGCTTAGCAACTTGTATGCTCTACCCATGGATTTTTACATAGGATAGCCATACACATGAGTTTGAGGATCATAGACTTATATGATTTTGTTAAACCTCCTCTCGAGATTCATAAGGATATGAATAGCATGAGTGATGATTGGAGTTGACCTACACAAGATGATTCTTTTGGTAATATGATGTGATTTGTTTGAAGGACTAGGTAGAACTATTGGCATCTCAGAAACTGTGCTCAAGGATAAGATGATAAACGTTCACCCGCACACTAGAATCCTTGAGAATCCTTAAACCCTACCAAGCCACAACATGGTCGGATCATGACCATGGGCCTTGACTCTAGGACGATAAGACTTTGGCCATACTCAACCAAACCACCACCAATGCCCTAGTCTACTTTACGTACCCCATATACTTCATGGAGTACTAGGACAAGTTAGTTGTCATCCTCATTTGATGACATACTTGTCTACCCGAAGATGGAAGAAGAATCGTTCAGCTGGTTAAGGAACATCTGAAGACCGCCATGTCAAGGAGGAAGAACTAAACCAACCGCCATTGTGAAGAAGTAAACTCCTGCGTCGAAGACCATGTGTACCAACGGGTCACTCCTCTCAGAAGAACCAAGCATCTCCGTGTCAAGGGAAAACCCACACCAAGATTTAACAACCCCCTCCGAGATCGCTACGAGACGAAGGGAAGACAGTTACCAGCTGGAGTTGCCACCTGAGTTACCTGATGTGCACAACGTTTTCCATGCATCACAACCCTGGAAGTGTTTCCAACTTCCTGATAAGCCCGATCTCTACAAGGATATCGATCACCAAACCATCGACCCCTAGCCCAATCTAACCTACCGCGAGCTACCCATTAGCAGCCTGGATCAAGAAGAACGTCATACACGAAGCCACATCATCAAGTAATTCAAGTTAAATGGACCACCACCCGGAAGCAGAAGCAACATGAGGACTTGAAGACTACCCCAGATCCAAGTTTCTGCATCCCTTTCCGCGCCTAGTCTGGGAATCTCGGGGACGAGATTCTTGTAAGGGGGGTAGGTCTGTCACACCCTGATTTTCATGCCACTACACTTAAGCTAACAATCCTGATAAAATGTGGTTTGACAAAAACTTTTGAGTGTTTTGTCTTTGCTTTGATTGAATGTTTGACTGTTGTTTGCAAGTGCTCTAAAAATCAAATAAATTCTCCAAATCTTATACTCCTTCCCCTTGATCCAAAAACCTTTCCCAATGATCATGCCATGTGTATAGGACATAAAAATAATTTCTTACAAAAATAATTTGGCCAAATAATATTTTCAAAAATTAGTTTTCCAAAAAACCCTGAATTGAGATTTGCACAGCAAGTACTTAATTAAGGGCAGTAAAAATCTTTACAAAAATATATTTAACTCCTATTAGATATAGGACACCCATAAACCACAAAATTATAATTTTAAAAGTTATTTTCCTATTTTATTTAATGGCTTTTTCTTAAGTCCAGAAATGGTCTTTAATAGGTTAAAATTATTTTAAAGCTTCAAAAAATATTTGACAAAAATCAGGGAAACTCAGTGGACATATATTTTCCATATATAAGAGTTTCAACACATGGTCATGTTCAAATTATTGGTCAAACGCCTCAAAAACCCTTTCTGGATATTTCAAGCTTTTGAAATATTTACAAAGGAAATATTCCCCAAAAATTCCAAGAAAATTCTACCATGTCACATATGACATGTTTGATGATCTTGCCAAGTCTCATTTCATGGAGAATAGTATAACCCCATGAAATCCTCTCAAAACCACTTCTGTCCTTTTTCAAGTTTGAACAACTTTGCACTGTCAAACATGTCCAAATGCTCTCAAACTTGGTGCACATGCTCAAATGGTGTAATGATGCATCTAGACCAAATGGCACAAGTTGGAGAGAATGTTATCTTGATCAAATTGCCCCAAAACTCTCTCTATCCAGAACCAAATTTGAACAACTTTACATTGGCAACTTTCTCCTTTTGATCTCAAGTTTTGTGGACATGTTCAGAACCTCAAATGATGACACTACACTAAGTGGTGCATAAAGGAGAATAGCTTTGCATGACTAAATCTTGAAAAGTCCATTTCTGTTGATTTCTAGGGTTTACAAAAGTTGCATTGGCAACTTTGCCCAAATGAACTCAATCTTGGTGGAACCTCTTATTTTCTCTGGCCATTTGACCCTATCAAGCCTCATGACAAGGGAAGTCCATTTGCTTTCCCAAACCTACATCAAACACCTTCTGGCAGAAATTTAAAATGCATGTTTTGTCCATTTCCACTAATCTCCATGAGCTCAACTTTTTCCCACAGCCTAATCTGGCCCTCCTCTACCTCCTGCATCTTTCCCTGCCCGAGGAGCCATGATTAAGGGGGGTAGAACCCCATTTTTCTTCTCTGGGCAGCAGCATTCTCCCTCTCTCTCAGCCTCTCTCTCCCTCCTTGACATTCCGGAGCATCCAAGGCTCTCCTCAGCTTTTGCCCATACCCCTGCAGACGCCAAACACAAGTGGGCGCGCGGGTGCGCGCAAAAAGCCGTGGATGCCGGCCGTTTGCATGCTCTGGAGCGCGTGGCAGAGCACCCGAGCGTTGACACTGCGTCCCCCGACCGCCTCGAACCTCCCCTCGCGCCAGTCGAGGTGCCTCGATGTCCGCAACACGCCACCGTGCAGGCCCCCTCGTCTCTCCCTCTCTCTCACCTCCTGCGGCGCGTGCCCAGAGCCGCCCGGCTCGGCCAATGCTCGCACAGCTCCTGTGGCCGCGTGCAGCTCGCCCCGCTCCTCCTCTCTCTTCCTAGTGCCCCACCCAACTCCCACGAACGCTGTAGACAGCCCCTCGCCCTCTCTCCTGGCCTCCCGAGCCGTAGCCGCGGCCACCCGTAGGCCGCGTCCACGATGAGCCGTTGCCTCACACTATAAGGCTGCCCCAGGCCTCCCTCTGGATCCCCTTCGCCCTCTCTTGCTCCCAGTGACCCCCTGGACCAAGCCAACTCTCTCCCCGTGCCCTCCATCCAGCAGCATGGCCGGATCCTTGCCGTCGGCCTCGGCTTAAATTCGCGCCACCTCAGCCCCTCCTCCTCGCCTCATCATTCCATGGCATCACCACGACCATCGTGGAACTCTCCCCTGCTACTTCCCCTCCTTCCCGTGGCCATGCGGTCGAGCTCCATCTCCACCGCCGGCCCCGCCCGCCACGGCCGACGAAGTGTCCGCGTCCGACCACCCCGGCGGTCGCAGCGCACCTTGGCGGATGCGACGTTGTCTCCTGGACCCGCTGGTCTGTTGGGCGTCGCCGGAGATGGCCGGTGCCACCGGGGAGAGCGCCGGCACCGTCCGGCCTCGCCTCCTCTGTCTCCCGACGCGCCCGCTCGGGAGGTTGGAGATGAACCCGACTAGTGGGCCCCATGTGCCGGCGACCCTGAGGGCCAGGCCCGTGAGTTAAGTGGACACGACTTCTTCGGAAGCCGTCTCCCCGCGGCCAAGGCGCACTCCTGGCGGGCGTTTTCGACGCCGCCACTCCCCCCTCTGCGCGACTGAGCGATTGGGCCAGGCCCAGTGCGCTCGGCACTATATCTCGCCCGCTGCGCGCTGTCGCCGCCCAGATCCAGCCCATTCGGGTAAAAATATTTCCCTTTTTCTTTTCTGTAAAACTTGTAAAATCTCCCAAATATTCAAATAAGATCCAAATTTGATGATTCAAAATCCTAGGGTCTTCTAAATTCCTGATCTACCTCATGGTACAGCATGCACTGTTTTCCAGAAAAGTTTCCTTCACACATATTTAAATAAACCTATATTTCCTCTTCTGAGCCAAACTTTAGAAAATCACAGAGAGCACATATTTGATCAAAATTCCATTGTTCAAACTCCAAGATAATTCTAAGTTCATAACTTAGTTTATGAACATTTTCCTTAATACTTTCTGTGCCACACAAAATAATGAGCCATTTCTTCATACTTGTCAACTTTGCCAATTCATTGGGAATTCATTTGAACTCCAAATCCAGTGAAACCAACTCCTAGATGCTTCTAAAATCATGATTTGTTAAATGGGTGCCTTTGCTCATTTTTCAAAAATATATTTCCGTACACTTCTTGCAAATCCATAAACCCCTTGATTCCATCATGTCAAAATGTTTAGAAATATCCACTGACCCAATTCCAATTAAACCACTCTGGTTATTTTTCATATAACCAGAGATGTCCTAGAAAAGTCAAATTAATATTTTAGAGCACTTGTATTTTCTGCCTTGTTGTGTTGCTTATTATGATTGTTTCGACGTTAGTTGACGAAGTAGACGGAGTACTTGGAGAAGGACCAGAAGACTTGAAGACTCTGATGAACCAGGCAAGCAGCCCTTTGACCATGTCTATGAAACCTTTTTTATGCATGTCATATAGCACCATATTGTTGTTGCAACGGAATCATGATGAGGTGGTAACCACCTTGATGGGTTGCCTCTGTTACTTCCTCGTTGATACTTGCATGGTGCATGGCCCTACCTCCTTATGAGGGTTATGCCGGTGGGAGTAGATAGGATGCTATAGTAGTGGCTACGCAAATGGGACGGGAATATGCATGGTGATGGAGACAAAGTATTTACAAAAGACTTTTCGAAAACCTTGTCGGGTGCCACTTATGCCCGAGGGAGATAATGAGTTGGGTAACCACTTGATGACAAAGTGGTGTACCGAGGCAAGTGTGTGTGTGTTGTTTTCAAAATGGATTGGTTTAAGTTGTGACCGTTATTCCAACCTTACATGCGCAACCACTCTACCCTTATATGGGAAAGGGCATTATTGATTACCTAGGCCGATACTAGCTTGGAGCCCGCATTACTAGTGACGAGAGAGTTGTTGTTGCGCTCTCTCGGGACGGGGTCGTGCCAGGTAGGGCGGCCAAGAACATTTTTATGGGGCACCGGACACACCGTTGGTACCCTGTGCCATTGGTATGTGATGAATATGGGAGCGAGGCTCCACAATTTTAAGTTGTGAAATGTTGGGAAGGGGGGTTACTACCAATCGAGTGGACTCTATGTTAATGTCGTCTAGGGAAAGATAGTGATCGGGTGCTTACCCCGGGTACTTGAGGTACCGCGGGTCGTGGATGACACGGAAGTTCCTCGGATCTTGTGGGTAATGTGTGCAACCTCTGCAGAGCGTAAAACTATTCGAATAGCCGTGTCCACGGTCAAGGACAGTTGGGTAACCGCTCTTGGGCTACGTCCACTTGTTTACAACCAGTGTGTGTGGGAAGAACTACTTGGGTCAAGTCAAAGGACTTGACATGATTGAGTTGGGTTGATGCCCATCTATTCATGTTGGTATCTGTAACCTGTCTTCATGGTTACTTTAATTCTCTTAATGCATGTCTTACAAGTTGTTGAACATGTCATTGCACTCAAAACTAGCTTTCTGCAAAAATTTACCTATATCATGCATTGTCGTATCTTGAACCAAAACATGGGTTGCTTGCGAGTACATTCAAAGTACTCATTGGCTTACCACTGGTTATTTTATTGGCTAGGCATGAAATAACAGGATATGAAGAAGAATACTTTGGTGACGAACATGCGAGCTAGGACGCTTCCCAGTCAGAATGCCTGTAGGGTTAAGGCAGATGGTATGGGTCCAAGTTATCGACGAAGATTTCCGCTGCAAAGTTATACTCAAGACTTGACCATAATGGTCATAATTTATGTAAGATGGTATGAATGGATGTAAGACTCTTGTTATGCAGCTTCTGTGTGTTCAGTGAGCATTGATCTCTGGGATCACTGTACACGTGCATTCGATGATCACGACTTATGAGTCGGGGTCCCCACACCTTTTGAGGCAAAGGACAGGCCAAAACGGTCCCTTATGATAAGCAAAGCGTTCTTGAGGGTACACGGGAATTTTATCTAGTCACTTTCATCATGTTGGTTTGGTTTGTGTTCGCTACTTTAATAATTTGATATGTGGGTGGACCGGTGCTTAGGTGTTGTTCTTACTCGAACAAACCTCTACTTATGATTAACCCCCTCGTAAGCATCCGCAACTACAAGAAAAGTATTAAGAATAAATCTAACCATAGCATTAAACTTTTGGATCCATATCAGTCCCTTACGCAATAGCGCATAAACTAGGGTTTAAGCTTCTGTCACTCTCGCAACCCACCATCTAATAACTACTCCACAATGCATTCCCTTAGGCCCTAATAAGATGAAGTGTCATGTAGTCGACGTTCACATGACACCACTAAGGGAATCACAACACACATACCATCAAAATATCGAACACATATCAAGTTCAGATGATTACTTGCAACAAGATTTCTCCCGTGACCTCAAAACAAAAGTAACTACTCACAAATGATAATCATGCTCAAGATCAGAGGCATATTAAATAGCATAACGGATCTGAACATATAATCTTCCACCAAATAACCATATAGTAATCAACTACAAGACGTAATCAACACTACTAGTCACCCACAAGCACCAATCTAAGGTTCCGGTACAAAGATTGAACACAAGAGATGAACTAGGGTTTGAGAGGAGATGGTGTTGTTGAAGATGTTAATGGAGATTGCCCTCCCCAAGATGGGAGAGTTGTTGGTGATGATGATGACGATGATTTCCCCCTCCGGGAGGGAAGTTCCCTCGGCGAAATCGCTCTGCCGGAGGGCAAAAGTGCTCCTGCCCAAGCTCCGCCTCGAGACGGCGGCGCTTCTTCATGAAAGTTCTCTCCTTATTTTTTCTAGGTCAAAATGACTTATATACCAGAAGAGGGGCACCAGAAGTGGGTCGAGGAGGGCACAACCCACCAGGGCGCGCCTGGACTCCCTTGCGCGCCCAGGTGGGTTGTGCACACCTGGTGGGCCCCTCTGGTAGTTATTTGCTCCAATAATTCTTATATATTCCAGAAAAATTCCTCGTGAAGCTTCAGCTTATTTGGAGATGTGCAGAATAGGTGGCCTGACGTAGCTTTTCCAGGTCCAGAATTCCAGCTGCCGGTATTTTCCCTCTTTGTGTGAACCTTGCATATTATGAGAGAAAGGACATTAGAATTACTCCAAAAAGCATTACTATGCATGAAAACAATATAAATAACAGTAGGAAAACATGATGCAAAATGGACATATCAACTCCCCCAAGCTTAGACCTCGCTTGTCCTCAAGCGAAAACCGAAATCGAAAAATATGTCCACATGCTTAGAGGGAGAAGTGTCGATAAAAACAAAATACAGACATAGAAGCATCATGTATATTATTATAACACAACAAACTATAACATAGAACTTTCATCATATAACTACTCATGGATAAGTAACAATTCATTACAACATCAAAGTACAAAGCATAAACTGTACTGAAAATCAACAAACTATGTTCTCAGTCAACTTTGCAACTACAATTCGTCATCTTTTTAGGAATGGTCACGTATCGGAGCCTTTAGGCAAGTCCACATACTCAACCATCATATAGTCTTCTATGATTGCTAACACTCACCGCATACACATGAGCAAAAAGTTTCAACCGGACACATAGAAAGATAGGGGCTTATAGTTTCGCATCCCAATGTATTCACCTCAAGGGTGATGTCAAAAATAATAACTCATGTCATCCATATCCAACTGGATATATGTGCCTAGATCTTTCCTCACCACATGGTGCTTGCCAAAAGAGAAAAATAAAAAGGAATAGAGAGAAATACTTTGACTCTTGCATAAAAGTAAATACATAAAAGTGAAAGATAGGCCCTTCGCAGAGGGAAGCAGAGGTTGTCATGCACTTATTCGTTTGTATACTCAATCTCTTAGTGCAAAAGAACGTCATGTTATATTGCCCCTTATGATAGCAACCTTTATTATGCAGTCTATCGCTTTTATTCTTTGCCATCACAAGTTCGTACATCGCTCAATTTTCTCTTGCACTAAATGATCCAACACTTTTAGAAGCAATTTTTATTGCCTTATTGCACCGATGACAACATACTTGAAGGATCTTACTCAATCCATAGGTAGGTATGGTGGACTCTCGAAACAAGATTTTGGTTTAAGGGTTTTGGATGCACAAGTAGTATCTCTACTTAGTGCGGAATTTTTGGCTAGCAAAGATGGGGGCAAGCACCACATGTTAAAGGATCTATGACAATATAACTTCTATGTGAATATGAACAAACATAAATCATTACGTTGTCTTCCTTGTCCAACGTCAACAATTTTGGCATATAATATTTTGATGGGGGCTCACAATCACAAAAGATGTCCAAGATAGTGTATTTGCATGTGAATCTTCTCTTCCCTTATTAATTCTTTCATGAATTGCATCATTGACCAATGCTATGTTTGTAAATCTCCAATAAAATTTTCTACTTATACTCTTCCTTATGTGTTGTCATTACTTACCAAAAGATTAGCATATGATCTTTTTCATTTATTTCGTTTCTTTTTATTGAACATGAAAGTAAATAAAACAAAACTCGAACAAAACTTTATTATATATCTTGCACAAGATTACAAGGATAGATCACTAAGAAAACACTCGAAAAGAAAGGATCGAACTAAACTTTTATTCAACTAAAGCAAAAGATAATTATGGATCAAACTAAGATAAGTAAAGGCAGAAGATAGTGGAGGTGATACGATACAGGGGCACCTCCCCCAAGCTTGGCACAAGCCAAGGGGAGTGCCCCTACCCGATACTCAAGTTTCCTTTGGTGATGAAGAAGGAGGTGGTGCTGATGAAGTAGTAGCAATCTTATCCTTCAAGCTCAAAAGATACTCCAATCTACGGATGACGCTCTGGAGGGCGATGATGTGCTCTTGCAATATAATATTTTCATGAGTAAGATATTTATTTTGCACACGAACCGTTTCGATGATCCGAAAAGCTTCAATCTCAATGGGAGTAAGATGATCATAGTAAGGTTTAAGGATATCTTCTTCCTCCTCCTCAGCAGGCAAGACTTGCTCGACCACCGGCGCTTGATCTCCAGTGGCCTCCTTGCTCTTGTCCCCTTTGAAGGCTTCTTTGGGTTCTTCTCTCTTTGATTAAATATTCATCAACCAAGCATCCTCTTCTACTTTGTAGGAGGATGCAGAAGAAATGATGCCTGGCTTAACAGATCTGACAGAAAACATCAAGAAAGAAGAACAAAAGATTTCTCCGCGATACGCTGGTCAATAGGTTCGGGGGGTATATAAAGATTTTTTATCTTGGGAAACAAGCAAGCGGAAGAAAAACGGAGTCCGGAAGGTACCCAAGGTGGGAACAACCCACCTGGGCGCGCCTGGCTACTGTCTTGTGCCCACCAGGGTTGCCTTCCTGGTTGTTTCTTATTTTCCTAATTTTTTATATATTCCAGAACTGACATAAAACAATTTTGCTGATTTTTTGGAGTCCGTTTACTTGTCGTATCACGTACCTCCTATTTTTTCACGATTCTGGAGTGTTCCAAAAGGTTTCCTTTATGTGTTCCTTCGGTGTCATGGTTTGGATAATATTGCTTTCAACATTAATGGCCGTACCTGAGATATAATGTTTTATTCTTTGCCCATTGACAACCTTCGGGTTAGTACCTTCGGCATTATTTATTTTGATGGCTCTAGATCGATAAACCTCTGCAATAACATAGGGTCCTTTCCATTTGGAGAGGAGTTTTCCTGCAAAGAATCTGAAACGAGAGTTGTACAAAAGAACATATTCTCCAACTTTGAACTCGCGCTTTTGGATTCTTTTGTCATGCCATGTTTTCACTTTTTCTTTAAATAACTTGGCATTTTCATAATCGTGGGTTCTCCATTCATCTAGTGAGCTGATATCAAAACCTCTTTTCAGCGGCAAGTTTGAAATCATAGTTGAGTTCTTTAATTGCCCAATATGCTTTGTGTTCTAACTCAAGAGGCAAATGACAAGCTTTTCCATAAACCATTTTATAAGGATACATACCCATAGGATTTTTATATGTTGTTCTATAAGCCCAAAGTGCATCATCTAATTTCTTAGACTAATTCTTTTGGGACCCGTTGACAGTTTTTTGTAATATTAACTTTATTTCTCTATTGCTAAGTTCAACTTGACCAATAGATTGAGGATGATAGGGTGATGCAATTCTATGGTTAACATCATACTTAGAAAGCATTTTACGGAAAGCACCATGAATAAAGTGTGAACCACCACCAGTCATTAAATATCTAGGGACTCCAAACCTTGGGAAAATAACTTCCTTAAGCATTTCAATAGCGGTGTTGTGATCAGCACTACTAGTTGGAATAGCTTCTACCCATTTAGTAACATAATGAACAACAACCAAAATATGTGTATACCCATTAGAGGAAGGAAAAGGTCCCATGTAATCAAAACACCAAACATCAAATGGTTCAACAACAAGTGAATAATTCATAGGCATTTTTTGACACTTACCAATATTACCAATTCATTGGCATTCATCACAAGATCAAAGAAACTTACATGCATCCTTGAAGAGAGTAGGCCAATAAAAACCATGTTGCGATGCCTTGTGAACAGTTCTGTCTCCCGCATGATGCCCTCCATAAGCTTTGGAGTGACATTTCCGTAGGATTTGTCCCTGTTCATGCTCAAGTACACAACGTCTAATAATACCATCTACTCCTTCTTTATAAATATGTGGGTCATCCCAAAAGTAATGTCTTAAATCATAGAAGAATTGTTTCTTTTGTTGGTATGTGAAGCTAGGTGGTATATATTTAGCAACAATGTAATTTGCATAGTCAGCATACCAAGGAGTGTTATGAGAAACATTTATTGCAGCTAATTGTTCATCAGGAAAACTATCATTAATAGGTTGTGCGTCATCAAGAATATTCTCTAACCTAGACAAGTTATCAGCCACGGGGTTCTTGGCTCCCTTTCTATCAGCGATATGTAAGTCAAATTCTTGTAGCAAAAGAACCCACCTAATGAGTCTAGGTTTAGCATCTTCCTTTTCCATAAAATATTTTATAGCAACATCTTTGGAATCAACAATGTAAGATCTAAATTTATCACAAGCAAACACCACTGCCAAAAATTCTTTTTCAGTAGTAGCATAATTGCGTTGGGCACTGTCTAGAGTTTTACTAGCATAATGAATAACATTTAATTTCTTATCAACTCTTTGTCCTAGAACAGCACCAACAGCATAATCACTAGCATCACACATAATTTCAAAAGGCAAGTTCCAATCATGTGGTTGAACAACAGGTGCAGAAATTAAGGCTTTCTTAAGTGTTTCAAGGGTTTCTACACAATCATCATCAAAAACAAATGGAACATCCTTTTGTAAAAAGATTTGTAAGAGGCCTAGAAATTTTTGAGAAGTCTTTAATAAACCTCCTATAGAAACCAGCATGACCGAGGAAACTACGAATACCTTTGATATCTTTAGGACATGGCATTTTCTCAATTGCGTCAACTTTAGCTTTATCCACCTCGTTCAGAAATTTTATGTCTGTCGGATCTCGGGTTCCGGCAAAACCCTTAATGTTCGAACTCTGGGGTGCGCGCGAAGTTCTCCCCCTACCGATCCACGTCCTAGGTTTGCTAAGATCTCAAGGGCTAACTCGACGAACTCGCAACACAAAGAACACAAGATTTATACTGGTTCGGGCCACCGTTGTGGTGTAATACCCTACTCCAGTGTGGTGGTGGTGGATTGCCTCTTGGGCTGAGGATGAACAGTTACAAGGGGAAGAACAGCCTCCTGAGGTTGAGGTGTTCGTGTGCTCGATGTGTAGCTAGGGATTGGCTCAAGATCAGATGCCTGAGGCTTCGTCCCCTCCTACTGTGGTGGCTAGTCCTATTTATAGAGGCCCTGGTGCTCTTCCCAAATATTGAGCGGGAAGGGAGCCAACAACGGCCAATTTGAAAGGGGACAGCTAGTACTGCTTATCCTGGCAAAAGTAGTCTTCGCCTGCCAAAGGCTCTGGCGGTGACGCGGCCTTGGGCTCCATGGTGACCTCCGTGTTGCCGTCCTGCTGGTCTTGGTCTTGTTGCACTGATATAGAAACCTTTGCTTGACGCCTCGGTACTCCACGCCTGTGCTTGCCTCCTTAGCGTCAAAGAGGAAACAAGGACACTGTGCACGCTGGCACCCGCCTGGCGCCCGCCTGGTCTCGGTCGTCATGGCTCACGTCACGAGAACCTCGTGAGGTTTGCCTTGCCTTGATCTCTCCGCCCCTCGCGAGCCAACCTGGTGAGGCCGCTCCTGAGGAGGTCTTGTGTCGTCCGCCTCGCGAGGCTTGGCCCCTCGCGAGGGTCTTGAATGCTTGTTGGTGAAGATGGGTCGTACAGGCCCACTTGCAGAGCCACGCCATGGGCCGCAGGCAGGCACGTCTGGGGACCCGCGTTCCCAGAACGCCAACAGTAGCCCCGGGCCCAAGGCACGCTCGGGCTTGGCTTCGAGGCAAAGCCAAAGGTCAAGTGCGGAGCGCCGCGGGCCCCAATAGCCTGCGGCCTTGGTCGACGTGTGGCGGTTGATTGGACGTGGGCGTCTCTGCTTCCCCACGCTGTCTCGGCAACTGCCCAACTTGACAAGTCCCTGCGGCATGCAAGGGAAAACCATCATTACCTATGACTGTGGGGGGCGCTGGTTGGCCTTCTCTTGCTATAAATGGGGAGGGGGCAGAGCCCCCATCGCCCATCTCTTCCCATCCCGCTTGCTCCTTCCTCCTTGCTCCACTGATAGTAGCAATTCCAATGGCACCGATCTGAAGATTCTCCGCCGAGGAGAAGGGAAAGGCTCCCCATGATGAGCCAGGGCCGCTTCTGCCGAAGAAGAGGCCAGTCCACCGCCACGACATTGTCGTGAGGGCGGAGGTGACGAGGCCCTGGTGCGAACGACCGCCTCTAGGGTATCCGCCGCCCTTGTACGCCCGAGCCGGGGGCTCAGGAGGAAGGAGCGACGAGCGGCGCCGCCCGCGCCGTGACCACGGCCGCCGCGTCATGGCGCCACGCGTCGCCGCCCCTAGAATCTACGCTGTGGACTCCTCTCGCGAGCTCGTTCTGTGGGCAGCGATGCCTCCGAGCACTTGGATTCGCTTCCCGCGGTTCTTCTCCGACGTGATGCTGCCGAGGGGACCCCTCGAGCTCCGGTTGCAGCATGCTGACTGCGACGCTCCGGCAACCGGAGCAGAGGTTGAAGCGGTCCCCTCCGGCAAGATCTTCATGACCCGCGGCTGGGGTGAGGTCACGTGGGTTTGCCGCACGGAGGTGCCCTCGCGATCCACTTCACGTACGACGGCGCTTCCATGCTATTTGTCTTCGATGCGGAGGGTCGTCGCCTGGAGTGCTGCCCTGGAGGGGAGCGCCAGGACAATGCGCGCCCGGCCTGCGGCCCCTCCAGCAGCAGCGACTCTTGGGCGTCTAGCGGTTCTCCCGAGCTCTATGAGACTCCGGAGACGAGCGACGACAGCTACGTACCCCTGAGCTCTCGCCGCGCCCGGAGCAAGGCTGCAGCGTCCAGCCGCCGCCATCGCTGATCTGGATGGGGTTGGCGCCGGCCTCCTGTCGCCCACTGTTGATGATGGCGTCGGCCGCGGAAGCATGTAGTTAGGATTCTCCTAAGGTTTCATCTTTTGTTCCCTGGGAGGAATCATGAAGTACCCCGTGGGGGCATGTAAAGGGTCTGTAATGTCTTTTGTTGATATCATCCTTGTTATGAAAATTTGTGAGCGCAAGTCCTGCTTCAGCTTGGTCTCCCCTTTCTGACCTCGCGACGACTTGGTGCTCTACGCTGACAGGTTCCAGTCCCCAGGCAGGCTTCAGCCGTCGCTGGTATGCCAAGTCACGTGCCGTGCTCAAGTCCAGGAGGTGAGCGGCCTGAGGTCTAGTAAGAGCTCCCGAGGCGCGATGCTCAGGAGGTCCCCTTTAGCGCTCAAGCAGCCGTGGTAAGGTAAGAAAGGGGGGCGACGTTGCCGCAACAGGGCTGCGGCGAGCGTGACCCCTAGGCTCCAAAAATTTAGTCGATCAGAGCACGAGACTTATCTTGGCGGTTCGGGGCTAATTCCTTGCGATGCGCCATGTTCATGCGTAGCTAGGTCAGGTCCATACGATCCTCTCCCTCTCCTTCATGCTCTGCGTTCTCAGGTCCCGGCCCTCAAGCAAGCTCAGCCGCCGCTGGTATGCCAGGTCGCGTGTCGTGGTCAAGGCCAGGGGGTGAGGGCTGGAGAGCCAGTAGGAGCTCCTGAGTCGCGATGCTCAAGAGCCCCCCTTTTAACGCGCAAGCGGATTGCTTGGGAGAAGAGGGAGCTTGCGGCGCCGCCTGCTGTCATTCTCACGAGATTCTGCAAGCCAGCACAAGGAGAAACACAATCTGCCATTATGGTTGCCAGTCCACCACTGGTTGCTCCGCATGGAGATGGAGGCACTGAGGGCCTGGTGAGTTAACGTGCACGTGGCGTGCCACGAGCCAGAGCTCGACCGCTCAGATTTGTCGACGTTGCAGGGACGGACCCGTGCACAAGCGCCGTGCCAACGTGAGTAGCCTCCGTGGGAGGTGAGGGTCAAACAGGTGATAGTCATAGGTAGATCAAGCATGGAAAGCATACTGGCTCAAGTAAATGCAGGAAGGATACATGCCGCTGGGTCAGGCCCGAGCGGCTTGGGGATGATGCAGCCCGAGGGGCGCCCCCAGCAAGATAAGCTAAAGACATAAAAAGGGGATAAATGCCACAGGGACGGACCCACGCGGCCTGGGAATGATGCAGCCCTGAGGGCGCTCCCAGCTAAATAAACTTGGAAAATGTCACCTGGTTTTGTTGATGCAGTGATGTTGGGGCAACTGAAGGTACGCGGCGAAGGGATCGCTCCTCACGAGCCACCGGGGCCCTGAGCCTCGGGAGGCTCTGAGGGTCTAGGCAGTTCCTTGAGGACCGTCTCCTTCTCCATCAGGACGGCGTGGTGCCTGGCCTCCTGGGATGCCAGGGCGCGCCGCAAGTTGCGCTGGTAGGCGGACGCCACGCTCGGCAGGCCGAAAGGTATGCTAACGTAGCTGTGCGGTGGACCTTCGCAGCGTCCCACGCGCGAAGGCCAGCTCCTGAGATGCGGCCCTGTTGAGCCCTGGGACGTCGATGCAGACGCGCAGCCCGGCATCCTCGCCTGGATGGGGACCTGCGCCTGGTGAGCGGCGGTCACCGCGCATGGCCCTTGCGTCTTGCAGTTCCTGAGTGGTCCTGTTGATGAACTCCTGAGTGGTGGGCGCTCCTCGCCCTGTGTTCTCCTGGGGGAAACGTGCCGTGAAGCACGCCTCCAACTGGTGCCCGAGCGCCTCCCTCGTGATGTTGGCAAGGTCTGAGGCCCTCCAGAAGAGAGCCCCCGAGCCCTGCCTGAGAAGGGCGCCGGGCGCGCTTTCCTATGCGAGGGAGGGAGGCGCCCCAGGCGCGGGCGCTGATCATGACGAGGTACCGCTCGCGACGCCACCCTCCTGAGGTCCTGCACGGCACAACTGCTTTTTCTTCTTGGGGGTGGTCTCAGGAGGGCACTCACCCTTGCTGTCGGGGTCATCGATTGCTGCAGCTTGGAAGGCGCGCTCGAGGGAGCACACCGCGTCTCTTTCTTCGCACGGGACTGTGATGATTCTGCTGCTTCCTGGCATCTTGAGGACGTTGTAGCCGTGATGGGTTACCGCCATGAACTTGGCCAGGGCCGAATACCCAAGGATGGCATTGTACGGCAGACGGATGTGCGCGACGTCGAAGTCGATGAGCTCGGTGCGGTAGTTGTTGCGTTCTTCGAAGGTGACTGGGAGGCGGACCTGCCCGATCAGGGTAGTGGAGCCGTCGGTCACTCTTGAGAAAGGCTTGGTGAGCTGAAGCTAGTCGTAGGGCACTTGAAGGTTGTCAAACGTATCAACGGACAGGACGTTGAGCCCTGCGCCGCTGTGACGCCCCCGATTTGACCGTACACTAATCATGCACGCAAATGTGTACGATCACGATCAGGGACTCACGGGAAGATATCACAACACAACTCTACAACATAAATAAGTCATACAAGCATTATAATACAAGCCAGGGGCCTCGAGGGCTCGAATACAATTGCTCGATCATAGACGAGTCAGCGGAAGCAACAATATCTGAGTACAGACATAAGTTAAACAAGTTTTGCCTTAAGAAGGCTAGCACAAAGGTAGCAACGATCGAAGAGGCAAGGCCTCCTGCCTGGGACCTCCTAACTACTCCTGGTCGTCGTCAGCGGCATGCACGTAGTAGTAGGCACCTCCAGTGCCGTGGGTGTCGTCGTCGACGGTGGCGTCTGGCTCCTGGACTCCAGCATCTGGTTGCGATAATCAGGTAGATAGGAAGGGGGGAAAGAGGGAGAGAAGCAACCGTGAGTACTCATCCAAAGTACTCGCAAGCAAGGAGCTATACTACATATGCATGGGTATATGTGTAAAGGGGCATATCAGTGGACTGAACTGCAGAATGCCAGAATTAAAAGGGGGATAGCTAGTCCTGTCGAAGACTACGCTTCTGAACATCTCCATCTTGCAGCATGTAGAAGAGAGTAGATTGAAGTCCTCCAAGTAGCATCGCATAGCATAATCCTACCCGGCGATCCCCTCCTCGTCGCCCTGTTAGAGAGCGATCACCGGGTTGTATCTGGCACTTGGAAGGGTGTATTTTATTCAGTATCCAGTTCTAGTTGTCATAAGCTCAAGGTACAACTCCGGGTCGTCCTTTTACCGAGGGACACGGCTATTCGAATAGATAAACTTCCCTGCAGGGGTGCACCACATAACCCAACACGCTCGATCCCATTTGGCCGGACACACTTTTCTGGGTCATGCCCGGCCTCGTAAGATCAACACGTCGCAGCCCCACCTAGGCTCAACAGAGAGGTCAGCACGCCGGTCTAAACCTATGCGCGCAGGGGTCTGGGCCCATCGCCCTATGCACACCTGCACGTTGCGTACGCGGCCGGAAGCAGACCTAGCCCCCTTAATACAAGCGCGAGCTTACGGTCCAATGTGGCGCGCGCCACTCAGTCGCTGACGTCAAAAGAGCTTCGGCTGATACCACGACGTCAGGATACCCATAACTACTCCCACGTAGATGGTTAGTGCGTATAGACCAAATGGCCAGACTCAGATCAAATACCCAGAACTGGTTAAGCGTGTTGTTTATCTGCGAACGCCGACCAGGGCCAGGCCCACCTCTCACCTAGGCGGTCTCAACCTGCCCTGTCGCTCCGCCATAAAGTAACAGTCGGGGGCTGTCAGGAACCCAGGCCCACCTCTACCGGGGTGGAGCCACCTGTCCTTTCAGCCCCCTCATCAGAATCACTTGCGGGTACTCAACGAGCCGACCCGACTTTAGTCACCACATGTGTCATGTATATAATGTATATAGTATATACCCGTGATCACCTCCCGAAGTGATCACGGCCCAGTAGTATAGCATGGCAGACGGACAAGAGTGTAGGGCCACTGATGAAACACTAGCCTCCTATACTAAGCAGTAGGATAGCAGGTAAGGGTAACAATTGTAGAAACAATGACAGGCTATGCATCAGGATAGGATTATCGGAAAGCAGTAACATGCTACACTACTCTAATGCAAGCAGTATAGAGAAGAGTAGGCGATATCTGGTGATCAAGGGGGGGGCTTGCCTGGTTGCTCTGGCAAGTAGGAGGGGTCGTCGACTCCGTAGTCGAACTGGGCAGCAGCAGTGTCGGTCTCGTAGTCTACCGGAGAGAAGAGGGGGAAGAAACAGTAAATACAATGCAAACATAAGCATGACGATGCGTGACATGACAATGAGCGGTGCTAGGGGTGTCCTAACGCGACAGTAGGGGGTACCGGTGAAGGGGGGAACATCCGGGAGGTATTCCCGATGTTTCGCGTTTTCGGACAGACGGACCGGAGGGGGAAAGTTGCTAGTTCTATAGGTTAGGGAGGTGTGGTGGACGAACGGACTGCGTATCCGGATTCGTCTCGTCGTTCTGAGCAACTTTCATATAGAAAACATTTTCATCCGAGTTACGGTTTAAAAGATATGAATTTTCAAAGTTTATTTGAATTTCTGGAATTATTTATATTAAGAAAAATGAATTATGACGTCAGCATGAGGCCATGCTGACGTCAGCAAGTCAGCAGGTCGGCTGACCAGTCAAACCAGACAGGTGGGTCCAGTGGGACCCACATGTCAGCCTCTGTTAGTCTAATACTTAATTAAACTAATCTAACAGTATAATTAGAGGGGTGGGCCCCACATGTCAGTGAGTGATTAGTTAAATAATTATTTTTATTTATAAAACATTTTCCTTTTCTTTATTTTTGCGGCGGGGCCCGCATGTCAGTGACTGGGCCTGCCCAGTCAGCAGTTGACTGGGTCAACCCAGTCAACTGGGGCCCGTGGGGGCCACTGGCAGGGGCACTGGGGTGGCCCTAGGCCTGCCACGTCGGCGGCCGGCGCCGGAGCAACGCCGGCGACCAAACGCACGGCGGCGCGGCTCGGGAGGGGTACGGGATTCACCCACAGTGGGTTTGCGGGGGCGGGGCTTGGCGCGTTCGACGCGGCTCGGCGTCGCGCGTCCAACGGCGGTGGTCGGAGGGGCTGGAACGGCCGGGGACGACCGCTACGAGCTCGCCGGCGGCGAGGTGCTACGGGTGCCCGACGGAAGCTGCGTTAGAGCGCGCGAACGGCCGAACTAACTACCTAGGCGGGCGCGGCACGGTGCGGTCGGGCTAGCGGGCCTACGGCCGTGACCATTTGGTCACCGGAGACACGCCGGCGGCGAGCTCCGCGGCGTGGCGTTCGGGCGCGCGTGGGGGAGCAGCTACGGAGCGCGAGCGAGCTAACGGAGAGGGGGAGGAGATGCGGGAGCTCACAGCGGAGCTGTAGGGAGTAGCAGCGTGCTCGGGGAGGGCGCGGGGTAGCCGGAATCGGCGACGAACGACGGCGGCCGTAGGTTGAAGACGAGCTCGGGGAGGCCGGTGCAGAGGCGCTCGGCTCGTTCCCGAGGGCGTAGTCGACGTAGTCGACGGCGGGGAGTCGTTCGGGCACGTCGTCGGGGCGATCGGGGCACGGTGGCCGCGAGTTCGACGGTGAACGGCGGCGAGCACGCGCGGGCAGAGGAGATCGAAGGGGAGAGAGAGGTGGATCTGGCGGGGGGAGAGGCGCAGAGGCCGAGGGAGTGAGCGGGGTGAGTGGGAGAGAGGCCCGAGGGGGCGGGGGCCGCTGGCGCCCTTATCCTCTCCGGCGTCGGTGCCGGCGAGGGGGTCGGGCGGGAGCGCGCCCCTGTTCCGACCCGATCGGGGGAACAGGGAAGGGGGCGAGGGAGGAGAGGTGGGCTGGGCCGGGGTCGGGGGTGCGGGGGTGCGGCCCAGTTTGGGCCGGGGGGGTTCGGTGCAGATGGGCCACGGGTCCAGTGGGGGGGGGAAGGCCTGCTCCTTTTTTTTCTTTTCCTGCTCTGTTTCTGTTTTCTGTTTTCTTTTTATTTGCTTATTTCCTTTTCTGTTTTATTTCATTTAAAAGTATTTAGGTATTTTATAAAAATGTGTTTTCTCCACCATAATTACCAGTGTAATATTTGGCACCCACTGAACATTTTTGTTTGAGTTTTTGAAAACTTTTATTTTTCACTTTAATTATATTTGAAGTTTGAACTAGGAGTTTGAAAAGGAAGGTGATTCAAATGTGATCAAGCCCTGTTTAGCAACATGATTAGTTTAATCACAGGGAGTTACTGTAGCATGATTCTCAGGGTGTTACAAATCTCCTCCACTACAAGAAATCTCGTCCCGAGATTTAGGCGGTAGAAGGAAACAGTGCGGGGTATTCTTCGCGCAGACGATCCTCTCGTTCCCAAGTGGCCTCATCTTCAGAATGGTGCGACCACTGGACTTTGAGAAACTTGATCGTCTTCTGACGTGTGCGGCGTTCAGCTTGGTCGAGAATGCGGACCGGATGCTCCTTATAGGAGAGGTCTTGCTGCAATTCGAGCACTTCATGATCCACAGCTCGGATTGGATCCTTGAAGCAACGGCGGAGCTGTGACACATGGAACACATCGTGAACCTGAGAAAGGTTCGGCGGTAGCCCCAGTTGGTATGCCACTTTTCCACGCCTTTCGAGAATAGTGAATGGGCCAATATAGCGAGGAGCTAGTTTGCCCTTGATCCCGAAGCGGTGAGCACCCTTCATAGGTGTGACTCGAAGATAAGCCTTTTCGCCAGGTTGATAGACCATGTCTTTATGATGACGGTCATACTGACTCTTCTGACGTGACTGAGCAGTCTTGAGATTCTCGCGAATAATGCGGACTTGTTCTTCGGCATCTTGGATAATATCCGGACCGAAGAGTGGACGTTCCCCAGTTTCTGACAAGTTCAGAGGGGTTCGGCACTTTCGTCCATATAACACTTCGAAGGGGGCCATCTTCAGACTAGCTTGATAGCTATTATTATAAGAGAACTCAGCATACGGGAGAGATTCCTCCCATTTCTTGCCGAAGGAAATAACGCAAGCTCGAAGCATGTCTTCGAGAACTTGGTTGACGCGTTCAACTTGTCCTTGCGATTGAGGATGAAACGCAGTACTGAATGACAGATGAGTTCCCATAGCTTCTTGGAAACTTGCCCAGAATCTTGAAGTGAATAAGCTACCACGGTCTGAACTGATAACCAATGGAATACCGTGGAGTGAAACAATCCTGGACATATAGAGCGTTGCCAACTGGCTAGCAGTGATCGTTTCTTTGACTGCCAGGAAATATGCAACTTTGGAAAGCCGGTCAATGACGACAAGAATAGCATCATTACCTTTCTGTGATTTGGGAAATCCAGTGACGAAGTCCATCTCAACATGGTCCCATTTCCATTCAGGAATAGAGATAGGTTGCAGAGTTCCAGCAGGCCTTTGATGTTCTGCTTTGATACGACGGCAAACGTCACACTCAGCAACATAACGAGCAATGTCTTGCTTCATATTAGACCACCAGAATCTCTGTCGGATGTCTTGATACATCTTTGTACTACCAGGATGGATACACAGAGGCGTATCATGAGCTTCTTTCATAACTTTCTGTGTCATATCCAGGTTTTTCTCTGCACATGGCACCACTAGGCGGCCCTTGAAGTATAGGGTGCCATCTTCAGCAATGGTGAAGAATGAGGGCTTTCCTTCTGCGAGGTAGCGCTTAATCTTGTAGGCTTCAGAGTCATACTGCTGTAGCCTTTTGATGCTGTCCTCGAGATCTGGTTTAGCAACTAGGGTATTGAGAGAACCCTGGGTAACAATGTGGAGGTTCACCTTGCCAAACTCCTTAGGAGGGGGAATGAGTGCACCCGGAGGAACAATATGGAGGTTCAGCTTCCTGAATTCCTCAACAAGCGAGGGCTGAACTTTGTGAACCTGAAGGTGGTTGCAGTAAGACTTGCGGCTCAAGGCATCAGCCATTACATTAGCCTTGCCTGGCGTATAGGAAATACCCAAGTCAAAGTCTGCAACAAGCTCCATCCATCTCTGCTGGCGGAGGTTCAGATCTGGCTGAGTAAACAGATACTTCAGACTTTGGTGGTCAGTGAAGATCTCGCAACGATTACCGAGAAGGTAATGTCGCCACTGCTTCAGCGCATGAATGACTGCAGCAAGTTCGAGGTCATGAACTGGGTAGTTCTCTTCGTGAGGGCGCAATTGTCGAGAGGCATAAGCAATCACTTTGCGGTCTTGCATTAGGACACAGCCTAATCCTTGACGGGAAGCGTCGCAGTAGATGACGAAGTCCTTCTTAGTATCAGGTGGAGCTAGAACTGGAGCAGAGGTCAACTTGTCTTTGAGTGCCTGGAAACTTTCCTGACATTTGTCTGTCCATTGGAACTTGACACCCTTATGCAACAGGTTAGTCAGAGGCCTGGCGATCTTGGAGAAGTTCTCGACAAATCGACGGCAATAGCTGGCGAGACCGAGAAAACTTCTGACTTGCTTAACGTTCTTGGGAGGAGTCCAATCAAGAATAGCCTGAACTCACTCGGGGTTGACGGCAATACCATCCTTAGAGATGACATGCCCAAGATAGGTTACCTCCGGTAGCCAGAATTCACATTTGGAGAACTTGGCATATAGTTGATGTTCTCGTAGCTTTTCCAGCACAAGTCGAAGATGTTCAGCATGTTCTTCTTCGTTCTTGGAAAATATCAGGATATCATCCAGATAAACCACGACGAACTTGTCGAGGTAATCCATGAATATGTAGTTCATCAGACGAGAGAAGGTGGCTGGAGCATTGGTTAAACCGAAAGACATGACGGTGTACTCGTATGAACCATAGCGAGTCACGAAGGCGGTCTTTGGGATATCCTCTTCGCGAACACGGATCTGGTGGTAGCCCAACCTCAAGTCGAGCTTAGAGAACACTGACGAACCCGCCAGTTGATCATACAGATCATTGATCCGAGGAAGAGGGTATTTATTCTGAATGGTAGCTTGGTTTATAGGACGGTAGTCTTGAACTAACCGGTTTGTCCCATCCTTCTTCTTGACAAAGAGAGAAGGTGCTCCCCAAGGAGAGCAACTTGGGCGAATGAATCCTTTGCGAAGAGACTTGTCGATTTCCTCCTTAAGCTCAAGGAGTTCATGCGGCGGCATTTTGTAGGGTCGCTTGGCTATGGGAGTGGTGCCTGGTTTCAAGTCGATGATGAATTCGACAGCTCTAGCAGGGGGAATCCCCGGAAGTTCTTCAGGGAAAACGTCGAGGAATTCACGCACGACGGGAATGTTTTCAATGCCCTCGAGTGGTGCAGCGTTCAAGGCATTCAATGCGTAAAGCCTTGCCTCGGCATTTTGCACCAGATGAGCTTGGTAAGCAACTATTTCATCAGAAGGGTGTAGCAGATGGACGGTCTTAGTGGCGCAAACTATAGAAACAGTATGCGCTTTCAACCAATCCATACCCAAAATGAGGTCGATGTTAGACGACTTCAAGATAATGGGAGAGGCATAGAATTCCAGCCCTTCGATTTCCATGGGGACATCGATGCCAACCAAGGAGGTTTGACACTGTCCCACGGGGGTTTTGACCAATACAGAGGTGTTCATCTCCTCACATTTAACGTCGTGCTTGTATGCAAAATCTTCTGACATGAATGAATGCGATGCACCTGTATCAAATAAAACGGATGCTGGTACTGAATTTATGAGGAGTGTACCCATCACAGTAGCAGGCTGGTCTTGAGCTTCGTTGAGATCAACGTGGTTGGCATGAGCACGACCATAAGGCTTAGCATTGTTGCTGCGGGGCTGGTTGTTACCACGGCCCGTTGCTGGAAGGGCAAGTTGATTCTGATTCTGATGGCAGTCCCTGGCACGGTGACCGGGTTGTCCACACTTGTAGCACAGACCATTATTGGGAGTGGGAACCGGAGCTTGGGATGGTGGGGCTGGAAGTCTTGTCTGCCTAGATGGTGGAGGAGGCAGACGAGGTGCAGCATAGGTCTGCCTTGGGGCAGATGCATTTGGACGGTACGTGCTGTTCGGGATCCATATCTTACGCTACTGTGCGGGCGAACCCGAAGATGAGCCCGTGTCACGGTTGCGCCTGTGAGAGCTCTGGTATTCCTGCAGACCAGTTTCGACATTGATGGCCTTGTTCACCAAGGTGGCGAAATCAGCAAAGTCATGCACTAGAAGTGCGAGCTTGATGTCAGCTTGAAGGCCATCACGGAACTTCTCCTGTCTGCGTGCATCAGTTGCAATGTCTTCTTCAGCATAGCAGGACAAGTCCAGAAACTCCCGCTGATAAGCTTCGACAGTTTTGTTGCCTTGGGTGAGGTTGCGAAACTCACGCTTCTTCCGGTCCATGACTCCCTGAGGAATGAAGCGGGCACGGAAAGCAGCTTGGAAGTCTGGCCAGGTGACGATTGTTCCAGCTGGCAGAGTACGCCTTTGGCTGTCCCACCACTGAGTTGCGGGTCCCTTCACAAAGAAGGAAGCAAAGTTGACATAGCTGGCAGGGGCTACATCAGCAGACTCCATCTCATAGGTGATGTCACGGAGCCAGTCATCAGCATCCAGAGGCTGAGTTGAGCTGCGGTAGATGGTTGGGTTGAGGCGTATGAAATCTTGAAGAGTCACTTGGGCTGGCTGCTGGTTCATATTGGGGCGAGGAAACTGAGCCATCATATTTTCCATGAATTGGCGGTTCAGTTCAAACTGTTGGATCATACCAGCCATGTATTCAGGTGGTGGTGGGGCATCGCCACCACGACCACGACCACCTGGTCTAACCATCCTGCTAATATATAACAGGGGTAGTTCAGCATTTAGAAAATTTGCAATGACAAGAATCATTCATGATGAAACATGCATAATGAAAGGAGCACGATAGCTACTACTCAGTAGTCGGCATAGCTTACAAAAGGGGCCATGCATAGAGTTCAGTACACAGAGTTCAGTACATAGGCTAAAACACCATAGGCGGCACACAGGCTCGCGGCGACTGCAACTAATACTAACTAAGCAAGACTACATCAGTCCCAAGAGGTACTGTGGAGGTAATCGTAGCCCGACAGCTGGTAGTGAGGCAACGGATAGCCCTCCACGTCAGCAGACTGGGGGCCGCGGATACTCAGGTGTAGAGCCCGACGCTCAGGTGGCAGAAGAGGACCAAGTGCGGGAGAGTAGCCTCCCACCTCTGGCCAACCAACACCGTGGGGCATCACGGTCCTAGCTGGGTAGATCGCAGTACGCGGTACCTGTCCAGACCGGACAAAGGGGTGCAGCAGCGTCAGAGCACGGTAAAGGTGCTGACGGGTGGTGTACATCTCGTGGCGAAGAGCTCGGTTAGCTCGATCCAGCCCATCAGCATGCAGAACCAGGTGCTGATGGTAGAAGGGCTCTCGGGTGACAGTGGAGTAGGCAGCAGTATAGTATCCCTCCGCACCAACATCAGAGGCGATAGCAATGTGCCTGAAAGGGGAGGTGTCCAACTCCTGATACTCTCCACGAAGACGTGTCAGAGCAGCATAGGCAGCATCGTGGACAGCCATATCGATGGTCACACCAACACCATGTGCGGTGTGCAGCACAGTAGTGGAGTCGTACTCCCGAGAGTAGAGGTGGACGATGGCACGGTACTGCTCCTGGTTAAAGTCCTGGTACTCCTCGTAGACGGTGTACTCAGGGTGCCAGCGATAACCCAGATAGGTCATCATCTCAGCTAGCACCGCAGGTGATCCCGAGGCACCAATGGCCGTCGTGTGGCGCACGACCTGCCTCGTGGGTTCCATCTGAAAGCCAAGACGTTTCAAAGGAGTCAAATGACAGTGTGTGAATTGTTCAAAATACTATTCTGAGAAACAACTATGGCTTATCCAACTTTGGGGTGAATGTGGTCACGGGATCCTAGTGTTAGAGTTAGTAAATTCGTTTAACCCGAGTAGAAGAGAGTTCAGAGTCCCAGAGTAAAGGTCGAGGAGTAAAAGATCCTAGTACCACCCAATGGCGACGTGGGCCCGTAAGACACACAACCATGTTAGTAAAATGTTTGTAATGTCTAGACTCGACTTCGGCCAAGGAGTGTGGAAAGGGGGATTCCTACAGGCAGTCGGCTCTGATACCAACTTGTGACGCCCCCGATTTGACCGTACACTAATCATGCACGCAAATGTGTACGATCACGATCAGGGACTCACGGGAAGATATCACAACACAACTCTACAACATAAATAAGTCATACAAGCATTATAATACAAGCCAGGGGCCTCGAGGGCTCGAATACAATTGCTCGATCATAGACGAGTCAGCGGAAGCAACAATATCTGAGTACAGACATAAGTTAAACAAGTTTTGCCTTAAGAAGGCTAGCACAAAGGTAGCAACGATCGAAGAGGCAAGGCCTCCTGCCTGGGACCTCCTAACTACTCCTGGTCGTCGTCAGCGGCCTGCACGTAGTAGTAGGCACCTCCAGTGCCGTGGGTGTCGTCGTCGATGGTGGCGTCTGGCTCCTGGACTCCAGCATCTGGTTGCGACAATCAGGTAGATAGGAAGGGGGGAAAGAGGGAGAGAAGCAACCGTGAGTACTCATCCAAAGTACTCGCAAGCAAGGAGCTATACTACATATGCATGGGTATATGTGTAAAGGGGCATGTCAGTGGACTGAACTGCAGAATGCCAGAATTAAAAGGGGGATAGCTAGTCCTGTCGAAGACTACGCTTCTGAACATCTCCATCTTGCAGCATGTAGAAGAGAGTAGATTGAAGTCCTCCAAGTAGCATCGCATAGCATAATCCTACCCGGTGATCCCCTCCTCGTCGCCCTGTTAGAGAGCGATCACCGGGTTGTATCTGGCACTTGGAAGGGTGTATTTTATTCAGTATCCAGTTCTAGTTGTCATAAGCTCAAGGTACAACTCCGGGTCGTCCTTTTACCGAGGGACACGGCTATTCGAATAGATAAACTTCCCTGCAGGGGTACACCACATAACCCAACACGCTCGATCCCATTTGGCCGGACACACTTTTCTGGGTCATGCCCGGCCTCGTAAGATCAACACGTCGCAGCCCCACCTAGGCTCAACAGAGAGGTCAGCACGCCGGTCTAAACCTATGCGCGCAGGGGTCTGGGCCCATCGCCCTATGCACACCTGCACGTTGCGTACGCGGCCGGAAGCAGACCTAGCCCCCTTAATACAAGCGCGAGCTTACGGTCCAATGCGGCGCACGCCACTCAGTCGCTGACGTCAAAAGAGCTTCGGCTGATACCACGACGTCGGGATACCCATAACTACTCCCACGTAGATGGTTAGTGCGTATAGACCAAATGGCCAGACTCAGATCAAATACCCAGAACTCGTTAAGCGTGTTGTTTATCTGCGAACGCCGACCAGGGCCAGGCCCACCTCTCACCTAGGCGGTCTCAACCTGCCCTGTCGCTCCGCCATAAAGTAACAGTCGGGGGCTGTCAGGAACCCAGGCCCACCTCTACCGGGGTGGAGCCACCTGTCCTTTCAGCCCCCTCATCAGAATCACTTGCGGGTACTCAACGAGCCGACCCGACTTTAGTCACCACATGTGTCATGTATATAATGTATATAGTATATACCCGTGATCACCTCCCGAAGTGATCACGGCCCAGTAGTATAGCATGGCAGACGGACAAGAGTGTAGGGCCACTGATGAAACACTAGCCTCCTATACTAAGCAGTAGGATTGCAGGTAAGGGTAACAATTGTAGAAACAATGACAGGCTATGCATCAGGATAGGATTATCGGAAAGCAGTAACATGCTACACTACTCTAATGCAAGCAGTATAGAGAAGAGTAGGCGATATCTGGTGATCAAGGGGGGGGCTTGCCTGGTTGCTCTGGCAAGTAGGAGGGGTCGTCGACTCCGTAGTCGAACTGGGCAGCAGCAGTGTCGGTCTCGTAGTCTACCGGAGAGAAGAGGGGGAAGAAACAGTAAATACAATGCAAACATAAGCATGACGATGCGTGACATGACAATGAGCGGTGCTAGGGGTGTCCTAACGCGACAGTAGGGGGTACCGGTGAAGGGGGGAACATCCGGGAGGTATTCCCGATGTTTCGCGTTTTCGGACAGACGGACCGGAGGGGGAAAGTTGCTAGTTCGATAGGTTAGGGAGGTGTGGTGGACGAACGGACTGCGTATCCGGATTCGTCTCGTCGTTCTGAGCAACTTTCATATAGAAAACATTTTCATCCGAGTTACGGTTTAAAAGATATGAATTTTCAAAGTTTATTTGAATTTCTGGAATTATTTATATTAAGAAAAATGAATTATGACGTCAGCATGAGGCCATGTTGATGTCAGCAAGTCAACAGGTCGGCTGACCAGTCAAACCAGACAGGTGGGTCCAGTGGGACCCACATGTCAGCCTCTGTTAGTCTAATACTTAATTAAACTAATCTAACAGTATAATTAGAGGGGTGGGCCCCACATGTCAGTGAGTGATTAGTTAAATAATTATTTTTATTTATAAAACATTTTCCTTTTCTTTATTTTTGCGGCGGGGCCCGCATGTCAGTGACTGGGCCTGCCTAGTCAGCAGTTGACTGGGTCAACCCAGTCAACTGGGGCCCGTGGGGGCCACTGGCAGGGGCACTGGGGTGGTCCCAGGCCTGCCACGTCGGCGGCCGGCGCCGGAGCAACGCCGGCGACCAAACGCACGGCGGCGCGGCTCGGGAGGGGTACGGGTTTCACCCACAGTGGGTTTGCGGGGGCGGGGCTTGACGCGTTCGACGCGGCTCGACGTCGCGCGTCCAACGGCGGTGGTCGGAGGGGCTGGAACGGCCGGGGACGACCGCTACGAGCTCGCCGGCGGCGAGGTGCTACGGGTGCCCGACGGAAGCTGCGTTAGAGCGCGCGAACGGCCGAACTAACTACCTAGGCGGGCGCGGCACGGTGCGGTCGGGCTAGCGGGCCTACGGCCGTGACCATTTGGTCACCGGAGACACGCCGGCGGCGAGCTCCGCGGCGTGGCGTTCGGGCGCGCGTGGGGGAGCAGCTACGGAGCGCGAGCGAGCTAACGGAGAGGGGGAGGAGATGCGGGAGCTCACAGCGGAGCTGTAGGGAGTGGCAGCATGCTCGGGGAGGGCGCGGGGTACCCGGAATCGGCGACGAACGACGGCGGCCGTAGGTTGAAGACGAGCTCGGGGAGGCCGGTGCAGAGGCGCTCGGCTCGTTCCCGAGGGCGTAGTCGACGTAGTCGACGGCGGGGAGTCGTTCGGGCACGTCGTCGGGGCGATCGGGGCACGGTGGCCGCGAGTTCGACGGTGAACGGCGGCGAGCACGCGCGGGCAGAGGAGTTCGAAGGGGAGAGAGAGGTGGATCTAGCGGGGGGAGAGGCGCAGAGGCCGAGGGAGTGAGCGGGGTGAGTGGGAGAGAGGCCCGAGGGGGCGGGGGCCGCTGGCGCCCTTATCCTCTCCGGCGTCGGTGCCGGCGAGGGGGTCGGGCGGGAGCGCGCCCCTGTTCCGACCCGGTCGGGGGAACAGGGAAGGGGGCGAGGGAGGAGAGGTGGGCTGGGCCGGGGTCGGGGGTGCGGGGGTGCGGCCCAGTTTGGGCCGGGGGGGGTTCGGTGCAGATGGGCCACGGGTCCAGTGGGGGGGAGGCCTGCTCCTTTTTTTTTTCTTTTCCTGCTCTGTTTCTGTTTTCTGTTTTCTTTTTATTTGCTTATTTCCTTTTCTGTTTTATTTCATTTAAAAGTATTTAGGTATTTTATAAAAATGTGTTTTCTCCACCATAATTACCAGTGTAATATTTGGCACCCACTGAACATTTTTGTTTGAGTTTTTGAAAACTTTTATTTTTCACTTTAATTATATTTGAAGTTTGAACTAGGAGTTTGAAAAGGAAGGTGATTCAAATGTGATCAAGCCTTGTTTAGCAACATGATTAGTTTAATCACAGGGAGTTACTGTAGCATGATTCTCAGGGTGTTACAGCCGTCGTCGATGTGTCTTGGTGACTTGCATGTTACTGATGACTGGTGAACAAAGCATCAGGAGGGCACCAGCGGTAGCCGCGCACTTGAACTGATCTGCCGAACTGAACATGATGGGGCACTGGAACCATCTGAGCGGGCGCGTGGCCTCGAGCCTGGGGAGGACTGCATTCACTTCATGAGCAAACTGTTTGGAGATACGCTGCGAGGCTGGGGCCTAAGCTCCGCCCAAGATGCAGGCGATAGCACGCGGCTCCTGGAAGCCCCCAGCCCCCTCGTCTTAATGGTGGTCATCATTCCTTCTTGGTGGTGGCGGTAGTGGAGGGAGACCGGCGTTGCCTTGAGGACGATCTTCACGAGGTTGATCCCTCCAGGCGCCCTCGCGAGGCTGATCCTGCCAGCGGTCCTCGCGAGGCCGTTCGCGCCACTCCTAGCGCGGGCCACGGTCATCCCAGCGTCCGCCACCACGTCCTCCTCCTCTGTCATAGCCCCGGTCGTTGCGCTCGGGGCATCACCGAAGCGTCCTTCTCGAATGGCTCTGAGCTCTTGACAGGCGCTGGTGTTGTGGCTATGCAGGTTATGGAAGGTGCAGAATGGCCGACTGCTCTTGGATGACTCAGGCTGGTCTCTGCCACGCTTGGTGTCCGGCTCCGCTGTGAGCACGGCTGCTCCCTTGCGCTTCACGTCCTTGGCCTTGGCTTTCTTCTCCTCCAGGTCAGCAGCCGGGAGCTCGAGGAGGGAGAGGCGCCCCTCCTCAGCTCTTGCGCACTTGGTCGCTAGGTTGAACAGTTCTAGGGATGTGTAGAGCTCCTCGTGGATGGCGAGCTCCTCCTTCATCTTGACGCCACGGACGCCATCAGAGAACGCGGAGATGATGGCCTCGTCCGTCACCTTGGCGATCTTGAGGCAAACGTTGTTGAAGCGCTGGATGTACTTCTGGAGGGTCTCTCCTGGTTGTTGCTTCACGCGGCGTAGGTCACCCGTGGCCGGTGGGCGGTCGCGAGTGCCCTGGAAGTTGGCGACGAAGCGGTTGCGCATCTCATCCCAGGAGGAGATCGAGCTCGGAGGCAGGTTGAGGAGCCAGGAACGGGCACCATCTTTGAGAGCCATGGGGAACCAGTTCGCCATGACTTTCTCGTCGCTGTTGGCCGCCTCGATGCTCAGCTCGTAGAGCTGCAAGAACTCCGCGGGGTCGGGGGTGCCGTCGTAGCGAGGGGGCAGATCCGGCTTGAACTTGCTCGGCCAGGCGACGCTACGCAGCTCGGCGGTGAAGGCGCGGCAGTCGGCCGTTGTCACCGGGGCCTGTCTTGGAGGCGGGGCTTGGTCTTGGCGCCCGCGCGCCGCCACGGCAAGCGGCGCGGGGCCCTGCCGCAGCAAGTGATCCTGGCGTGGCGGTGCGGGGAGTGGTGGAGCATTTTCTTGCGGTCGAGGGACTTCTTGGCAGCTTCTCTCTTCTTGCGCGGGCGCCGGACGCAGCAGGTCGCATTGCGGGGCCGCGCGCCTTGGTGCCAAGACTTCGTCTTGGGACAGAGGTGGTAGAGGCGCTCCGTGGGCCACGCCGCCCGCAGCTGGTGGAGGGCGAGGCAGTGAGAGGGACGGCGCAGGAGAGCCCCCTGCGGCGCTGACAAGCTCGGCGATGCGGTCGAGCCAGTCCTCATAGAGGTCGTCGACGGGGCGGTAGCGCAGGAGCTCGCGTGCCATTCACGAGCGGCCTGCGCGTCCAGGGGAGCGCGACGAGCGTGGGATGACGAACCGGCCGGGGTCAGCGATGGAGTGGCGATGCGGCTGTCCCGCCGCACCGAGGGGTGCAGCGAGGATGCTTGCTGCTCATTCCCCGCCGGGCCAGTGGCGGCGTTGGCGGCAGGTAACGGAGGACGACGGGGTGGCCCGCCGACGGGAGCCGTCTGAGCAACGCGGGTGGCGAGGGCAGCCCGGCGCTCGACGCGAGCGCGGCGTGCGTCCGCCATGGAGACGATGAAGCAACGGGACGCGGAGCGACGGAAGGGAAGCTTCGGCGCACCCATACCTGGCGCGCCAAATGTCGGATCTCGGGTTCTGGCAAAACCCTTAAGGTTCGAACTCTGGGGTGCGCGCGAAGTTCTCCCCTACCGATCCACGTCCTAGCTTTGCTAAGATCTCAAGGGCTAACTCGACGAACTCGCAACACAAAGAACACAAGATTTATACTGGTTCGGGCCACCGTTGTGGTGTAATACCCTACTCCAGTGTGGTGGTGGTGGATTGCCTCTTGGGCTGAGGATGAACAGTTACAAGGGGAAGAACAGCCTCCTGAGGTTGAGGTGTTCTTGTGCTCAGTGTGTAGCTAGGGATTGGCTCAAGATCAGATGCCTGAGGCTTCGTCCCCTCCTACTGTGGTGGCTAGTCCTATTTATAGGGGCCCTGGTCCTCTTCCCAAATATTGAGCGGGAAGGGAGCCAACAACGGCCAATTTGAAAGGGGACAGCTAGTACTGCTTATCTTGACAAAAGTAGTCTTCGCCTGCCAAAGGCTCTGGCGGTGACGCCGCCTTGGGCTCCATGGTGACCTCCGTCTTGCTGTCCTGCTGGTCTTGGTCTTGTTACACTGATATAGAAACCTTTGCTTGACGCCTCGATACTCCACGCCTATGCTTGCCTCCTTAGCGTCAAAGAGGAAACAAGGACACTGTGCGCGCTGGCACCTGCCTGGCGCCCGCCTGGTCTCGGTCGTCATGGCTCACGTCACGAGCACCTCGCGAGGTTTGCCTTGCCTTGATCTCTCCGCCCCTCGCGAGCCAACCTGGTGAGGCCGCTCCTGAGGAGGTCTTGTGTCGTCCGCCTCGCGAGGCTTGGCCCCTCGCGAGGGTCTTGAATGCTTGTTGGTGAAGATGGGTCGTACAGGCCCACTTGCAGAGCCACGCCGCGGGCCGCAGGCAGGCAAGTCTGGGGACCCCCGTTCCCAGAACGCCGACAATTTTCCAAGACAATACATTAATTAACCATAAAGTGGCACTTCTCCCAATTCAAGATCAAATTAGTTTGCTCGCATCTCGGCAAAACTCGATCAAGGTTGCTTAAGCAATTATCAAAAGAAGTTCTGTAAACGAAAAAATCATCCATGAAAACCTCAACAATCTTTTCACAAAAAATTAGAGAATATAGCAGTCATACATCTTTGAAAGGTAGCAGGTGCATTGCATAAACCAAAAGGCATACGTCTATAAGCATAAGTTCCAAAAGGACAAGTAAAGGTGGTTTTCTCTTGACCAGGTTGTGAAACAGGTATTTGAGAAAAACCAGAATATCCATCGAGGAAACAAAAGTGTGTGTGCTTTGACAATCTTTTTAGCATTTGATCAATAAAAGTAAGAGGGTAATGATCTTTTCTAGTAGCTTTATTTAATTTTCTAAAATCAATTACCATTCTATAACTAGTGGCAATTCTTTCTGGAATAAGTTCATTTTTATCATTAGGAACAACAGTAATACCTCCCGTCTTAGGGACACAATGGACAGGACTTACCCATCTAATATCAGCTATAGGATAGATTATACCCGCTTCCAGAAGCTTCAATATTTCAGTTCTTACCACTTCTTTCATTTTAGGATTTATGCGTCGTTGGTGATCAACAACGGGTTTAGCATAAGGTTCTATATTAGTCTTGTGCTAACAGAGAGTGGGACTAATACCCTTAAGATCATCAAGAGTATATCCAATAGCAGGTTGGTGCTTCTTCAGAACCTTCAATAATCTTTCTTCTTCATGTTCTAAAAGGTTAGCACTAATATTAATAGGATATATCTTTTTCTCATCAAGATAGGCATATTTTAAAGTGTCTGGTAATTGTTACAATTCAAACACAAGATCACCTTTAGGTGGAGGAGGACCTCCTAGAGTTTCAATAGGCAAATTGTGTTTAAGCAGAGGTCGTTGTTCAAACAAAATTTTATCTATTTCATGTCTTTCATGCATATGCATATCATTTTCATGGTCTAGCAAATATTGTTCTAGTGGATCAGTAGGAGGCACGGCAATAGAAGCAAGACCAATTATTTCATCCTTACAAGGAAATCCTTTCTTATGATGCTTTCTACTAAACTTAGAAAAATTAAACTCATAAGACTCGTCACCAAAACTAACACCGAGAGTTTGTCTCTCACAATCTATTTTAGCATGAACGGTTTTCAAGAAAGGTCTACCAAAGATAATGGGACAAAAGTCATCTTGTGGGGAACCAAGAACAAGAAAATCAGTTGGATACTTTATTTTTGCACACAAGACTTCAACATATCTAACAATCCCAAGTGGTGTGATGGTGTCTCTATTAGCAAGTTTAATAGTAACATCTAAGTCTTCTATTTCAGCGGGTGCTCGGTCATTCATAATTACTTGATATAAGGTAAAAGGAATAGCACTCACACTAGTATCTAAATTACATAAACCATGATAACAGTGATCTCCTATTTTGACTGAGACAACAGGCATGCCAACAACAGGTCTATGTTTATCTTTTTCATCAGGTTTGTCAATTCTAGCAGCTTCATCACAGAAGTAAATAACATGCCCATCAATATTTTCTTCCAAGAGATCTTTAACTAAAGCAACACTAGGTTCTACCTGGACTTGTTCAGCAGGTTTAGGTGTTCTAATATAGCTTTTATTGACCACATTGAAACTTTAGCATGTTCCTTTATCATAACAGGGAAAGGTGGTTTTTCAATATAAGCAGTAGGAACAACTAGATCAACATTATAAATAATAGTTTCATCTTTAGCTATTACGAGTTTTTTAATTTCTTCTTTAATAGGTGGGTGATATTTAAACCACTTCTCCTTAGGGAGATCAACATGAGTAGCAAATGATTCACAAAAGGAGGCTACTATCTCAGAGTCAAGTCCATATTTAGTGTTAAACTTTTGAAAGGCATCAGTATTCATAAAAGATTTAACACAATCATACTTAAGCTTAATAGCTGAATCTTTACCTTCGTCGAGTTCCCAATCTTCAGAGTTGCGTTTAATTCTTTCTAAAAGATCCCACCTAAATTCAATAGTCTTCTTCATAAAGGAACAGGTAAAGAAGTATCAAGCATGGATTGATCATCATGAGAAAGTTGAGCATAAAAATTCTGAATAATAATTTATTTTGAGAGCTCATGATTGGGGCATGAATATAACATTGACTTAAGACTCCCCCAAGCTAGAGCGATACTCTCTCCTTCATGAGGCCAAAAATTATATATATAATTCCAATCACGATGAACTAGATGCATAGGATATATTTTTTGGTGAAATTCCAATTTCAATCGATTCGAGTTCCAAGATCCAATATCATCGCATAGCCTATACCATGGCAATGCTTTTACCTTCAAAGATAAAGGGAAAACCTTCTTCTTAGCTTCATCTTCGGGTAAACCTGCAAGCTTAAATAATCGACAAACTCCATCCACATATATCAAGTGCATATCAGGATGTTCGGTTCCATCTCTTGCATAAGGATTAGCTAGCAGTTGTTCTATCATACCCGAAGGAATTTCATAACCAATATTTTCAGTAGGTGCAGTAGGTTGAGGGGTAACTAATTGTGGTATCGGTCGAGGTGAAGATACCCCGAACAAAACCCTCAAAGGATTGTTCTCCATAGTAACAAGTGACAATAAATTTCAGCACGTAGTAATAACTTTTCCTTACCGATTTCCACTTACCAAGAGCGCTTCACTCCCTGAAAATGACGCCAGAAAAGAGCCTTGATGACCCACAAGTATATGGGATAAATCGCAGTCCTTTCGATAAGTAAGAGTGTCGAACCTGACAATGAGCAGAAGGAAATGACAAGTAGTTTTCAGCAAGGTATTCTCTGCAAGCACTGAAATTATAAGTAACGAGTAGTTTGATAGCAAGATAATTTGTAACAAGCAAGTAACGGTAACGGTAACAAAAGTGCAGCAAAGTAGCCCAATCCTTTTGAGGCAAAGGACAGGCCAAAACAGTCTCTTATGATAAGCAAAGCGTTCTTGAGGGTACACGGGAATTTCATCTAGTCACTTTCATCGTGTTGGTTTGATTTGTGTTCGCTACTTTGATAATTTGATATGTGGGTGGACCGGTGCTTAGGTGTTGTTCTTACTTGAACAAACCTCCTAATTATGATGAACCCCCTTGCAAGCATCCGCAACTACGAGAAAAGTATTAAGAATAAATCTAACCATAGCATTAAACTTTTGGATCCAAATCAGTCCCTTACGCAATAGCGCATAAACTAGGGTTTAAGCTTCTGTCACTCTCGCAATCCATCATCTAATAACTACTCCACAATGCATTCCCTTAGGCCCTAATAAGGTGAAGTGTCAAGTAGTCGCCGTTCACATGACACCACTAAGGGAATCACAACACACATACCATCAAAATATCGAACACATATCAAGTTCACATGATTACTTGCAACAAGATTTCTCCCGTGACCTCAAAACAAAAGTAACCACCCACAAATGATAATCATGCTCAAGATTAGAGGGGTATTAAATAGCATAATGGATCTGAACATATAATCTTCTACCAAATAAACTATATAGTAATCAACTACAAGACGTAATCAACACTACTAGTCACCCACAAGCACCAATCTAAGGTTTCGATACAAAGATTGAACACAAGAGATGAACTAGGGTTTGAGAGGAGATGGTGTTGTTGAATATGTTGGTGGAGATTGCCCTCCCCAAGATGGGAGAGTTGTTGGTGATGAAACTTGGCATGATGTCATGACATGGCACGAACATGCTGCGGTAATTTTTTTGGCTGAATTGGGCAAGCTTTGGTGTAAGCTTCTTGCAAACCGGAGCTTCCGTCAAGAAGGCTCGTGGTTCCGCGAGGGAACGTGTCACCTCCGTGTGTGAAACGACATACGTACACTGCCTTCTCCCGCCTTAATTTTTTTACACAGCCAGATTGGACCAAATAGAAGTACCGTGCTAAATTTTGGAATTATTCCGGGCTCGTTTGGCCTTTTTATACATTAATTGAGTTTCTGGGCATTTAAGGTGCGTAATTCAAATTTGAACTACAAGCACATGCTCCAGTGCACCAAAGTTGTTTGAAAAATCACATGTGTGTCCTTGGGTGAATTTCTAGGTCCCATGCAAGAGATGGGAGTGAAATTCAAACATCTGGGCGTCGTGGCTCGGCCGGAAAGATTGAGAAACTTGGTTTTTTTAATTCCTATAATTCCAAAACACGCCTGAAAATCATGAAACTTGGCATGGTCTCATGACATGGCACCAACATGCTGTGGTAATTTTTCTGTCCGATTTGTGAAGGTCCACACATTAACAATCAACAAAGTCATTTTGGAACAAGTGTTGTCACGTTACAAATCGGAAACACAAGTATTATTGAAACCGTGGGCGTTCGACTTACCAATTACGTGCGGCCACGCGTCCCCTTTTTTATTGGCTAGGAGGTGTCGTGCGGGGTAGCTATTTGAGTACGGGAGGCGTGCGATCAGACCCCTGCGTGTGCTAATCGGGAGGAGAGCCCTTGGACCGCTACCCGTCGCGCACCTCCCTCCCAACGTCTCCATTAATGGCGCCCGAGCACCTATTCTATGGCATGGCTATATGTCTCACTGGACTGAGATTTAAGAGAGAAAAATGAAAATCTGAAAAGAAAGTTTTGCACGGATCTTGATGTAAGATCCAACAGACCTATATAGCATCGACTGCGACTTATAGCAAGCATGATGAATATAGGGACGATGACAGTGGATAATAATTGTCTTACGTATTTAGAAACATAATTAAAAAAGCCACATGCGGCAACACCCGAAATACACAAGGGCAAAAGAAGAAGGAAGACAACGATCTGGCTCGCTGATCTCTACTTTCTTGATGCGTTGCTGCAGGCCGCGGGAACTAGTCTCCGCGGCGAGCGGCGACGAGGTCTTTCTTGTCCTCAAGATGCTGCTTGAGAGCATCCACGGATTCCTCCACCTGCCTTCTGCGCTCGATGCGCAACTTGTTATTCTCGTCCATAAGTTTCTCGATGATGACGCCGGTCCTCTTCAACAAGGCAGTGGTCTGCTGCTGCCGCTCCGCACTTCCAACAATCTTTGCCCTCGGCAGGTCGCACTCAGCCCGGAGCTTCGCATTGCTCTCATTTAGTTGTCGGATGACGTCGGTAGACTGTTCAAACAAGGCTTTCAGGTCATCCTGCAACCTCTCCCACCTGGAGATCTGATCCATCTACCTAAGGATGAGGGCACGCATGCGCCTGTAAGAGTCCTCGCCTGACCGCGAGGCATTTTCCCAGGCCGCCGCGGCACGGAAGGACATCTCTGCGGCATTCGCGACGTGGCGGGACATCTCTTCTGCTTTCGCGGCGCGGCCGGACCAGTCTGCTGCATCGACGACGTGGCGAGTCCTCCGTGCTGCTTTGGCAGCGCGGCGGGACCTCTCTGCTGCTACGGCCGTGCGACGGGACATGTTGGCTGCTTTCGCGGCGAGGCGGGACATCTCTCGTGCTCCCGCTTCCAGGCTCGCCTCTCCCTGGTGGCAATCTCTCGACCCAGAACTCACGCTGGCCATGGCAGACGCAAGGGAACGATGATGAATGACTTATTTGTTTTTGACTTTTTGTGGATGAGGAGTTGAGGAGGAATGTGCAGTCATCTTGGAGTATTAGTATTTATAACCGCATAGTAATACGCTCCTAAGTGGGAAACCGTTTAGGTTTTGATCGGTGTGAACAGGTTTGCAATTTGGAATGTGACGGGACGCGGCATCCCTGCTCTTCTAAAAAAATTGTGACGGGGCGCATGCTCAAACTTTACTGACGGTTATAAGTGCGGCTATATTCCCGGAAGGCGTAACGTGGGCACGAACGCCTTCTCGGCCGCGTACGTGGCATTTGCACCATAGGGTGCACCGCAATAGGCAATGTCAGCACACGTCTTGTTCCAACAACCGTGAGCGCTCGTTATTACCATCGCGCATGCTTCTTTTAATTAGAATGGGTGTGCCCGTCTAGCGCACACACGTTGATCTATCTAACTGTTTCATTTTTTTGTGGCTAATCGCAAACAGATCATCCGTGTGAAGTGTACGCCATCAATAGCAGACACTTTGATCTGGCTTACCCGTTTCTGTTCTGTTGCCTAACTTCAAACAGTTAATCCTTCTGAAGCGTATGCCCTCAATCACACACACCTTGATCTGGCTGACCGTTTCTTTTGTGTTGCCTAATCACAAACAGTTCATCCGAGTGAACCACATGTTGTATATCGCACACACCTTCATCTGGCTGCCCGTTTCTTTTGTGTTGCCTAATCACAAATAGTTCATCCGAGTGAACCGTATGCTCTATATCGCACACGCCTTCATCAGGCTGCCCATTTCTTTTGTTCCGCATCATCGCAAACAGTTCATTGAACTGAACCGTATGCCCTTCATCGCGCACGCAACTAAAACCTGAACCGTGTTTGATGCATCCGTCATCGCAAACGTTTTACACATTTCTGACGGTTTTCATACAGCACCGTTTGCGATTATTGCATCGCACACAGTTTCTCGAAGGGTCTCTGATCGTAGTGTCGCGTTAGTAGCATCCTGCAGTAGTGATACCAAAACTCTTTGCACTCTTAAGTTCAAAAGCCCTCGAAAGGGTAAAGAAGCCGAAAGTGTCATTCTGCTCCTAGGTGCAAATGCACTTGAGTGAATCGTAAATTTCAAAAAATATAAAACAAATCTAAAAATTCTAATTTTTTTGTCGAACAACATTCTTGGGTGTTTTACATTCATGGTGCTTTGGGTAACAAAAATACAAGACATACATCCCAAAATGCTTTGGAAATGAGCTTTGGTATTGATTTGTTTTTTTGTCATGAGCACGTCGAATGTTATTTCTGCATGATCTTTTGCACTGAGTAGAACATTCAAACATGTGTTTTAAAACAAAAGAGTTTTTTATTCTATTTAATACTCCCTCTGTCTGGGATTACTTGTTAGAGAAATGTATGTATCTAGACGTATTTTAATTCTATATACATCCATTTTTATCCATTTAGACAATTATTCCGGATGGTGAGAGTACGTTTTTTGAATTACACTGTTCATTCGGGTGCATGTGCACTCGGGTGCAAAAACCCCATGTCCGTCAACATGGCACCCGTCGGGTTCGTATGTGGGTAATGGTTTTTATCCATTTAGACGATTATTCCGGATGGGGGGAGTATGTTTTTCTGAATTATACTGTTCATCCGGGTGCATGTGCACCCGGGTGCAGAAACCCCATGTCTGTCAACATGGCACCCTCGGGTTCGGGTGCGCATAATGGTCGTCCAAACCCATACCAGTCTCAGTATGTTTCGTCCAAACCCATAACCATACCCACACCTCGGATTTCAAACTATTCCCATAACCGTAAAAATACCCACCTCTGCCACCTTATCCTATTCATGCTTCACCAAGTATTTTTTAGCATTTTCGCGTATATACACAATATTTCAGCATCTATACTTGAACAATTGAACACATATATACACCATATTTTAGCATTTCAGCGCGCGCGCGCACAGACACACACACACATACATACATACATACATACATACATACATACATACATACATACGTACATACATACATACATACATATATCTTGGCTATTCTGTTTCGCGTAATAGAATATTATTCTGTTACCCTACTTGAACTGACGTAGTTTCAGATTGGACTGACGTGGTTTTCTACTTGAACTGATATTCCTGCATCTACGACGCACGGAAACAGGGGATGCAACGAGGAGCTTCCAGGGGTTCTCCGGCGTGGTGCTGTGGGCCATTCGTTGCCAGAGGAGACATGTACGATTTTCCGCACGTGCGCGCGCTCACCTGGTCGTGTTTTGCGATCTCAAGTCACCGGAGGTGATGGCGTGGGCATTTGGCGGCGGATGTGTTTTGGGCGTTGGTGTTTACCGTGGTGTTCGTAGCCGTCAATTTTACGTCTGGTTTGTTGTTTTATGTGTTGTTTTGGATGTGAGAATTATCGGTGTGTTAGAGTTTTTGGAGATTATTTTCATGTGTAATTTCTGATTACAAGTTTTGGTGTTCTTGGTCGTTTTCCACGTCCGCCATGCAGATGGGTTCTTCTTTTTTCGATGTTTTACTTTTGAATTGGCGTTGCAGGGAGAGAGATGCGGATTGTATGAAAAGATTTGTGTTGTCAATTTTGCTTCTTTGAGTTGTTTCTACCCCGGATTCCCATGTTATTTGGTCGATGGCGGAGGTGGTCTGTGGTGGCTGACTGTAGCCTACGATTTCTTGTAATCTGGTCAAAACTGTGTAATTAAGTTGCATGTTTTTCAGTGTTGTTTGAATTGCTACCGTATGTGTAGTTGGACTGCTTCGTGCCAAAGTTGCATTACTGTGCGTTGACATCGGAGTAAGTATTTTCTACTGGTTGCCTACCCATACCTCTGCATTTTGAGTATAAAGCCCGAGCCCTCTATCACTTTCATTCCACCAGCTGCAACCAAAGAAAAGCCATATGGATCATGAGCTGGGAGAGGTCACACAGGAGGAGGGGGATGCCGTCGATGTGAGGGCTGCAGTAGCGGAGCAGAGGAGGAGGAGGAGGCAGGCAGAGGGCACGACACGCTGCCGAGGAGGAAGTGGAGGCAGAGTTCAACAGACGCCTTGCGCGCAAGGTGATGGATACTTGCAACTCCAATGAACTGCAGCTACTTTTCCCAAAGGGCAGGGGAAGGAACCATATTCAGATCATCAGTTGGGCTAGGGCGAGAGCAGCCACGGCTCCACATCCATCCACCAAGGCCAAATGGCGTCGTTTCTTTGATCATTATGACTGAAGTACTGAATTTTTATGTTTTTAAGATTGTGTTGTGAGGGAGCAGATGGTTGAATGACTAAATGAATTCAACTGTCTACCTCTGAATGTGTTGTTTTATCTGCATATGTTTGTTATGTGCACTTTTGAACTGTTGTTTTATCTAAAGTTGAACTGATTTGCGGTCAAATGTTGCATGACTTGTATAATAACTATTTTCTACCAGCTGGCTGCCCACTAGCTTATTTATTATTTTTATAATCTGCGAGTCTCCCTGGCTATAAATTCTATCCATCTATGTGTGGTGTGTGGCTCAGTCTCCCCCTCCTTTTTCTTCCTTCTTCCAGAATCAGATCTAGGTTCCTCCCTCTTCTCTCTGTTGTTTTCTTCCCTATTCCTGTGTTTTCCATGGAGGATTGTTCATGCGGATGTCTGACAAAGATGACGCGCATAGCTGACGGCTTGTGTACAAATCTGGTTTGGAGCTCACCGAGACTCAGCGCCGTGGGCAACTTTCGTGTCTGCTGTACAGCAACCATGGGTTTCGTGCACCCTATGTTTGTCGCCTGACGGTTCGGGACTTGAAGGAATCATGGGTATGTGTTTCTATTCGTTTTGTTTTCTTCTTTTTGTAGGTCTCATTTTGAATCCCATGGACTGAATCTGTAGTTTAGTTGTTTTTCTATAATTTGTATTTGGTTTTGTCAGAATTTAATAGTAGGGATTTGTGTGTGTATTTGTTCATTACTTAACAGTATTTATCCATTTTTGGATAATCCTTGTTCTGTTTTTGTCAGATGTTTTTACTGTAGGTGTATTGATATGTATATTTCTTCAGTTTAGTCAGGTCATATGACTAGTTAGTTTGGTGTTTTTGTTTTGGTTCAGATATTTTCTTTTCACTTTGTTATGCAACCATTCCTAGATCTGTGTAAAAATTCAGTTATGTCAGGTGTTCACTTTGTTTTCTAGTCCCATGCCCATTTGCAGAAAATGTCACCCAGAATCAGGATTGTTGCTCCTAGTTCCGGGATACTGAAGATGGAGACTTCAGACAAAAACGGGTATTAGTTGATGGAAGTTGCCTACCACATCGACTTTGATGGTTGCATCAACCTAACTACTGGGTGGAAGGAGTTTGTAGCAGAGTCTGGATTTGAGGATGGTGATGTAGTTATGGTTACGTTCTCCAAGGAAGATGACTCTCTGATGTTCAGAATTTATGTGTTGTAGGTTTAAATGTGGCAAATGACGCTGGTTGTGAGATTTGTGTGCATTTGATTATGTTGCAGTATTTTTTCTTTAAAGCGATGCATGTGAGATGGTTGAATTCTATGGTATTACCAGATGGTTTGGAACAATTTGTTTGTATTTTATTGTATGCACTACTTTTTAATTAATGCAATGCTTTCCTATTTTTTTGCTCAAGCATAATTGTTTTTTTATATATTATTTATATTTGAACTGGAACAATTATAGTTGAACTGATGGGCATCCTTTGTTTTGACTGGGATATTTTCATGTACATAGCTCGCAGACGGAAAATATACGCTGATGATGTTTGTAGGACTCCTTTTGGGTTTTGAGTTTGCTGAACTTACATGTTGTTAATGATAGTACTAAACTATTTAGGATGTCAATGCCCAATCACATTCGTTTGTTGTAGAGCTTTTTTTCTTACTTTTGTACATAAATTTTAGAGCACAATTTTTATTTTTTAGGTTAATAGTGATAGTTCTAGTATTTTTTTAAAATAAAAAGAATTTAATCTTTGCTGCATAGTACTAATTTTACTTGAACCTTATGAATTTTAGTAGTTGAACTTTTTATAATTTTGTTTCTGAATTTTTTTAAATCTTCTACATTTAATTTTCCAAAAAAAAGTATTTTTTTAATTTTTTTAGTTCTTACAATTAACATGTGTTTGAACTTTTTACATTATTTGTTTTGAACTGATTTCTCATGAGGTTTTTTTAAATTATCTGCATTTGTTTCTTTTATTTGGTTGTGCGTGATCGGCTGGAATTTTGTAATGGGGCGAACTACTGTATTGGGCCATACGCCAGAGTCATTGTTTTCTGCCCAGATAGCTCGTCCGCGCGGCTGTGTAGTGCAGCGTGCGCATGCGCTATATGTTTAGTCCCACCTCGCTAATCGAGGAGGCTCCTGACCTGTTTATAAGCGCTGCCGAGGCTCACTGGTCGAACTCCTCTGAATACTTACCTAAGCACTTATACACAGCGCTCGCCCTCTGTCATAAACTATGGGCCCTGGTGGGTTGGTCCCCGCAGTCTGGCTTACAAAGGATTCGACGGTTGTTTCATGGTTGGCTTGAGTCCTAGTACCCACCTACGTTGGTCCGGCCTGTCCCTTGTGCCGGTCAATATTTTTGATTCTTAGCATTTTTCCCTTCTAGTTTTATGATTTTCTTTTCCTAATATAAGCATTTTTAGTACTGAATGTTGTCCTCTACTTGAACTAACATCTTTTTTATAGTGTGTTTCCCTTGCTTTCTCTTTGTTCTCATTCTTTTTTGGCATATTTTTTGGATTTTTAATGAATATCTGGGTAAGATATATAGGGACCGCACCGAGTGGCATGGTTGTACTTATAGATTTTTTTGTATGGACTGAAGAACATCTATCTTTTTTAGGGTGTGTGGGTGCGTGGCGTGGTGCATGTGGGGGGAAATAGAATAACCACACTGCGCCTGTCAAACGAGCGCACTGCCGCGTTAGCGCGAGGCCGAGCCGGGGAGGGAGGGGGGTCGGGACCCCCCCCTCCCCCATCTCGGCGAGGCCGAGCCAGGAACGAGCCGTAGCAGGCGACGACGCGGCGTGCCGCGGCGTCGCATGCGGAGGCGAGTCCGTAACATGACTTGCCCCCATTATCTTATCTTTTTAGGGGAAAAACCAGCACCGCACCAAGGGGCATAGTTGTACTAACACATCTTCCTTGTATGGACTTGCCCCGCATTATCTTATCTTTTTAGGGGAAAAACCAGCACTGCACCCGTTATCTTATCTTTTTTAGGGGAAAAACCAGCACCGCACCGAGGGGCATAGTTGTACTAACGCATCTTCCTTGTATGGACATGCCCCCATTATCTATCTTAGGGTGTGTGGGTGCGTGTGTGGGAGGGACAGAATAACCGCACTGCGCCTGTCAAACGAGCGCACTGCCGCGTTAGTGCGAGGCCGAGCCGGGGGGAGGGGGAGGGACCCCCCCTCCCCATCACGGCGAGGCCGAGCCACGAACGAGCCATAGCAGGCCACGACGCGGCGTGCCGCGGCGTCGCATGCGGAGGCGAGACCGTAACATGACTTGCCCCCATTATCTTATATATTTTAGGGGAAAAACCAGCACCGCATCCGAGCGGCATAGTTGTACTGACACATCTTCCTTGTATGGACTTGCCCCCATTATCTTATCTTTTTTAGGGGGAAAACCAGCACCGCACCGAGGGGCATAGTTGTACTGACACATCTTCCTTGTATGGACTTGCCCCCATTATCTATCTTAGGGTTTGTGGGTGCGTGTGGGGGGAAACAGAATAACCGCACTGCGCCTGTCAAACGAGCGCACTGCCGCGTTAGCGCGAGGCCGATCCGGGGGGAGGGACCCCCCTCCCCCATCCCGGCGAGGCCGTGCCAGGAACGAGCCGTAGCAGGCGACGATGCGGCGTGCCGCGGCGTCGCATGCGAAGGCGAGTCCGTAACATGACTTGCCCCCATTACCTTATCTTTTTTATGGGGAAAACCAGCACCACACCGAGGGGCATAGTTGTACTGACACATCTTCCTTGTATGGAGTTGCCCCCATTATGTTATCTTTTTTAGGGGGGGGGGAACCAGCACCGCACCGAGGGGCATAGTTGTACTGACACATCTTCCTTGTATGTACTTGCCCCCATTATCTATCTTAGGGTGTGTGGGTGCGTGTGGGGGGCAAACAGAATAACCGCACTGCGCCTCTCAAACGAGGGCACTGCCGCGTTAGCACAAGGCCGAGCCAGGGGGAGGGGAGGGACCCCCCTCCCCCATCCCGGCGAGGCCGAGCGAGGAACGAGCCGTAGCAGGCGACGACGCGGCGTGCCGCGGCGTCCCATGCGGAGGCGAGTCCGTAACATGACTTTTCCCCATTATCTTATCTTTTTTTAGTGGAAAAACCAGCACCGCACCGAGGGGCATAGTTGTACTGACACATCTTCCTTGTATGGACTTGCCCCCATTAGCTTGTCTTTTTTTAGGGGAAAAACCAGCACCGACCGAGGGGCATAGTTGTACTGACACATCTTCCTTGTATGGACTTGCCCCCATTATCTATCTTAGGGTGTGTGGGTGCGTGTGGGGGGAAACAGAATAACCGCACTTCGCGTGTCAAACGAGCGCACTGCCGCATTAGCGCGAGGCTGGGAGGGGGGTGCCCCATCCCCCATCCCGGCGAGGCCGAGCCAGGAACGAGTCATAGCAGGCGACGACGCGGCGTGCCACGGCGTCGCATGCGGAGGCGATTCCGTAAAATGACTTGCCCCCATTATCTTATCTTTTTAGGGGAAAAACCAGCACCGCACCGAGGGGCATAGTTGTACTGACACATCTTCCTTGTATGGACTTGCCCCCATTATCTTATCTTATTTTAGGGGGAAAACCAGCACCGCACCGAGGGGCATAGTTGTACTGACACATCTTCCTTGTATGGACTTGCCCCCATTATCTATCTTAGAGTGTGTGGGTGTGTGGGGGGGAAACAAAATAACCGCACTGCGCCTGTCAAATGAGCGCATTGCGCGTTAGCGCGAGGCCGAGCCGGGGGGAGGGGGGAGGGACCCCCTCCCCCATCCCGGCGAGGCCGAGCCAGGAATGAGTCGTAGCAGGCGATGACGCGGCGTGCCGCGGCGTCGCATGCGGAGGCGAGTCCATAACATGACTTGCCCCATTATCTTATCTTTTTTTCAGGGGAAAAACCAACACCGTTATGAAGTATTATTTCATCTGTACTTTTTTGATTACTTTTATTGTACTGTTATGTGTTATTATTTGTACTTTAGCCGTTTGTTTTCTCCCTCTATATTAATTTTTTTTGTTATATTTAATTTTTGCTATTATCTTTAGTAACTGCCCAGAGATAGTGGGCTTTAGCCGTCGGTTTTCTCCCACTCACCTTTTAACCTCTGCTCTCCCCCGTTGCGCTCCCCTCCCTTCCACAAATCGATTCCTTCTTCGTTCGCCTCCTCTCCTCTTCTCGCATAGAAGTTGCTTCTCCTGTTTCGCCGCGGAAGCGTCGGCCGGCGGGTTGAACTCCAGGGGTGGAGGTCTGGGTGTTCTGTTTGCTCCTTTTGCTCTGCCATCGACTCCCCTTGCCCCCCCTTATGTACAGATTTTCCCTGTATTTCTAAGTTATTGCTCTCGTGCTGTCTTAGGCTAGATTCGCTAGGGTTCCTTTGCTCTTGAACGAGCGGTTCGCGTCAGTGATACTAGATTCCGTGGTGGATTTTGTGTTTGCTGTAAGAGTTTTGCTTTGTATGGCGTGCTTCGTTTCTGAAATAGGTAAGAACCCTAATTTTTGTTCATGTGTCTTGCAGTTTTGGTTCGGCAGATTTTAGGTTTGTAGATCTCAATGGGTACATCATCCAGTCCGGACAAGTTGAATGCAGGTAATTTTTCCTGTAATTCGGATGATGTTTTATCAGATCTGGTTTTTAGGTTGTATGGGTGTTGTCGTATGGACTTTACAAGTTGTATGGATTTTGATAGCTGTTAATTTTTGCCCTGGAATGTGTGGTGTGTCTAGTTTTAAGGTTGATGTGACCTGCGGACAAGTTGTAGTATTGATCACCATGTGTAGTTTGAATTGTTGTCCTGGCATTTGAATAGTTTGTAGCAGTCTGGGAAGAACTACTATGATCTTGAAAGAGTTGTCATTTTGAAGTTTGGTGTGCCAGTGGTGGGTGATATTGTTTTATTGGGTGCACTTGTAGTTTTCATATAGTTGAACTGATTGTTTGTTCATGTACTTTTTTGCTGATTATGATGTTGTTGCAGATGTTGGAGTGTTGGTGCCCCCTGATTCTGACAAACCAGAACACTTTCAAGATCTTGTGAATGTTATTTTTGAGACACCAAATCATCTAGAAGAACTTGCGAGTGTTGCTGGTGTTTCCCTTATATTTGCTCTTTTTTTTAACAGCCTTGAATACTTAAATATGCTTAGTTACATTAGTTATTCCTTTTGTTTGTGTCTGATGCTATGCGCTTTATTTATCTTGTCTCTACAATGTTAATTGTGTTTTAATTTTATATGTGCGTGCTTATGTTATTGGTTTATGCAGTTAATGACAGCCATGATGCTCCTGAGGACATTGCTGATGTTGTCAAAGATATTAATGATGGAATGTATTCTCTTAATGTTGATGATGGTGATGGGAGCTTGCAGTTGTCTGTTACTCAGTCACAGAGTGTTGATGGCACTGAGCCTGTTACTCAGGCTGAGGATGTTCCTATGCAGTTACAGCTCGAGGATGAAAGGATAAGAAAGAAGAAGTGTGATTTCCAGAGGAGAAAGGAGTTGGAACGGCGTCAAAAGGCTGCTTGCGTGCAACGAAGCGATGAGGATGTTGCTCAAGCTCCTAAAGGTGTAGGTGATGAAGGTGGTGACGCGGCCTTTTCAACTGTTGATGCTGGATCTCATGGAACTGACATGCCTGTGAAGACAAACCTGATGCAGACTCGTTTGACGCAAGTGTTTACTCATGATGCAGTTAAGGAAAAGAAAGCTGTTTTGAAGAGGAAGATGTCAGATCCAAATCCTGATGGCACACAGAGGCGTAGCCCGCGTGCGAAAGCTGGTTCCCACCCTGGTAATAGCAAAGCTGATGGAGATAGTGTTGCTGTGAATATTGGTCCAAGCACACTTGGTGGCTCTCCTGTTCGTCGGAGTCCACGAGTTTTGTCAAATAAGAAGCCTTCTTCGTCTCCTCTTCTAGAATGCTCTTTGTTGAAGGAAAATAAGAAGCGTAAAGTTGCTCCTGCGAAGGTGAACAAAGGTGTGAAGAAGCGTGCTCGTCTCGAAGCTGAAGATAATGTATCTGAAGAAGATGATATCGAAGTTGATTCTGAAGATGAATATGCAGTGGTACGTGTTTTTACTGTATGTGACTTACTAGTTGTACTTGCAATGATTTAATTGTGTCTGGGTTGGTATGCTGGCCAAGTGAGGGCTGGTCATTGTTTGCATGAATTGAGGGTGGTACTAATGTTGTTTTAAGAGTTGAACTTGTGCAATCTTTTCTTTTTTCTACTTGCCTTCATATGTTTGTTTTGTTTCCTGTATCCATTTAATTAAGTTGTGCCTTCTTTATTTTCATTTACAGCCTGTTAGCATTATGGGTCCGGTCAAGCCGGTGAGAGGCAATGCCGGGAAAGTTGCTTTGGATGAAGGAGACCTAGAGCGACCGAACATAACTGTGCGATGTTCGTTGAGAGAGATTGATGCTTGTGCTAGATTGCTTGAGAGTCGCCATGTGGCTAGGGTTCATGCAGCTGGTTTTGGTTCTATCTTCAAGTGGAAGGTGAAGTCTAACATTTCCCGCCCTCTGATGGTAGTTTTGTACCTGAAGATAGATCCTGATATGATGACTCTTGACATGGGTGAGGCTAATAAGAAGCTTCGCATCACTAGCGATGGTATACAACAACTATTTGGGTTCCCTCGTGGTGGTCGTTCTGCACCAAGGCCATCAGAGGACGAATATGACGACGCTCTTATGAAGTTAAGAATGGAGCTTGACATTAGCAGGAACAAAGATATCAAGACAAAGGATTTGAGGGATAGGCTCAAGGTGCTTGTCAAGGATCCCAGCAAAGATGACCTTGCTCTCAAAGTGTTCTTCATTATTGTGTTTATGAAGGTTGTGTTGCTTGGTGCCGCCCCGCGTGTTTCCAGAGAGGCAGCAATGTTTGAGGATCTCGTCATTGAGGAATGGCTAATATGGATTATTGCCAGCTGATGGTTGATGAGCTTAGAAGGGCTGTTGTCAGGTACCAAGATGGTGTTACCCGTGGGAAGGCAATCACAGGTTGTGCTATAGGGCTTGTACTAATGTACCTTGACTGCCTTATCCGTGGCAAGACTCCGGAGTCTGACATGCGAGTCCCTCGCATATGTTTCATGGATCCTGACAAGCTTTTCGATCTAGCTGATGCAGATTTGATAAAAAAAGGCAACGTAGATTCAAAGACTTGGGTGTTTGGGAGGCTTCCGGTGAGTTTTATTTCTGTCGTGTCTTGCACACCTTTTTTTATTTAGGTATAGCTATTTTTGTTGGAGTGAACATGTGTACTGCAGAGTTACCTGTTTAGATTTTGTTATTTCTTAAGCTTTGTGAGGTTTAGGTACGATTTTTAGTACTGTTGTGTCATGTGTGGTTGAACTGAATCTCTTGTTCAACTGGCCTGTTGGTAAATACTAACAAATTGGCACTGACAGTGAAAGATCGTTAGTTTTGTTGATTTAAATCTGTTAATATAATGTTTATTTTTTCCTGTGTGTTGCATTGATTAATTAACTCTTTTTCCCCTTGTCTGTAGTGGAAAACTCAAGAGGAGGTTGTCTTTTTCCGAGTGTATAAACGGCCGGTCCTGGAGATGTTGTTGTCTCAGGTTTCCAAGATTTCATCTCTGCACGATGAGTTGAGAGATGGCCGTGGTGTTGAGGGTGCTGGTTATCTTCCCCCTGGCCCTAGTAAGGCTAGTACTTCACAGAGGCAGGGTTTTGGTATTGATGTAGCTGTTTCTGCGTTGGAGCGCGCTAAGCATATTTTTAGTAATGTGTGTTCTGAGCTGCAAAAGGTCCCAACTACAGTTGAGCGTCTGAGCTGTATCAATGGTATCCTTCGTGAAGGTCATCAATTTAATGCTGAGGAAGCAGCAGACTATATTGAGATGGAGAGAATTTTAATTAGTGATATGTGTGATGGTGCTTCTCAGCTAGTTCAGAGCTCGGTTCTTTTGTTGAAGAACATGTAGCGTTTCAAAACTATGCAAGACTCTCGCTGCAAGCCATATGAAGAAAGTGCAAATGTTGTTATCAGGCAGATTGAGCAGGATGAGGCTGCTGCCACCGACAGCGGGGCTGGTGATGGTACTGAGGCTAATGTTTCTGATCACCATACGAATGATGTTAGTTTGGAGCCCCCTGTTGTTGATGTGAGTCAGTCCTTGATCTTTGCAATTTTTACTATGTTGTTCTGCTGTCAGTATTGTAGTTGAACTTTCTCATGTTCGTTTGTTTATTGATTTTTCTTTCATGCAGGAGACCAGTCATAATGTTGAGGATGCTGTTGACTGTGGAGTTAATGATCCATCTACTGATAAGTGCAAGGTTATTTTTATTTTTATTGTGTTTATATATATTCTTGAATTTTCATGCGCACCAATGTGCCATACATGTTCATTTTTCTATCCCACACCGTTAAGAGTTTGTAGGTATACCTACCTTTTTGTTAGTGTGGTTTAATTCCTTGTGTTTATTGTTGCTAATAATAGTTTTTTTTTGCTTCATTACTATGAATCAGGGTCCTGTTGGCGATGAGCCTTGTTCGACCATTGGTGATTTTCCTTTGGATGTTAGTAGCAGCAAGATCGATGATGTTGCTGTGAATGCTGCTAAGGTTTGTTTTTCTGTGCTTGCATTAATTTTATATGCAATTTTCGCTGGTGTTTCTTTGTAGCTGTAACAGTTAGCCTATGCACCTCTTGCTATCTTTTTTGATTCTTAGTTTTGCTCATATTATTCACTTTCTGAATTTTTATTTTTTCAGATGACTGATGTTGAGCGTGAGGCTGCCGTTAGTGGTGGAGATGATGCTTGTGGTGTTCGATTGAGCAGTGGGCGCGATGTTGGTACCAAAGTTGCTGATGAGGATGTTGGTGCTGCCAACATACTTGATGCCAAATCGTTTGGTGTTGGTATTGCTGGGAATGAAAATCTTTCTGATTATGAAGATTTGCCGCCGGAAAATTTCCCGCCTGGAGGGCTTGATTACGGTAATGCATTGCAAGATGCTTCTAGCATGGAGGAGGTGCCATCTGAGGATGATGATTTACTTCTGTTGATTTCTTCTGGCCCATTGACGTAGGAGGCGTTCCTGTCATCCCAGGATTTTCTTTCTTCAGACCCTGAAAGCACAGCCATATTGCTGTCCTCACAAGATCTACCATCGTCAAACCCTGAAATCGGAGGCATATTGGTGTCATCACAGGAACTCCCGTCGTCAAACGCTGATAGTGCAGGTAAGGACTTGTAAATGAGGTGTACTTCTCATTTATGGCATTTTGGACATGTTCACTTGTAGTGCTTGAACTTATTGTTTTTCTTCTTTTTCTACAAGCAGAAGGTGCTAATGTTGTTAAGGTTGATTTTTTTTCTTCGCTGTTACGAGGTTGCGCACGAACCGTGGGAAACAGTTAGTTTGGGATTTTGCCCGTATCATTTTCGTCTCTTTTTCTTTCTCTCATATGACTATTGTTGTTATTGCAGTAGTTTTAATTCATGTCATCTTTTGTGTTTTCCTAGTGACAAGCCGATGTTTCAAAATAGCGAATGTGATGCCAGTGTTGGTTCTATTGCTAAAGCGTTTGTCCCCACTGGCATGCTCAACTCAAACAGTGCTGACGTTGTTTTATATTCTCTACGTCAGAAGTACCGAGACACTGACAAGTTGATAGTTCCCAGATGGGGTGACGGTCAGTATTTTGCTTTGTAGATAGGATGATAAGTTATTTTGGCAATTTTCTAACTGTTGTTGTTCTTTTTGTACAGCAGACCAAGATCCGTGATGCAAATAATGATGCCAATGTGCTACAGTGGTTCACGAGATCAGGGGCTGATGGTTTTGACCAAGTAGGTGAGCTTGAACTTTTTGTACTCGTGAACTAGAACTGTCATGTTTTCTTGCAAGTTTGGGAGGTGGGAATGAACTTGAGTAGCCTGCTTTTTACCCCTGTACTTATGAATGACGTGTGTTTCTTTTTTTAAAGTTGCACTTATTGTCGCAAGGAAATTGAACTGATATGTTTGTTGCAAGTTTGGGCGGTGGATATAAACTTGAGTAGCATTTATTTTTTGTAGTGGGTTGCTTACTCAATTAGAACTTATGATTATCTGATTTGTTTGTACTTCTGAATTTCAATTTCCCTCTTTTATTTTATTGTTTGGAGGCTGAATTTTTTGTTTCATTATGATTTGTTAAATTCATTTTTCCTCTCCGATTTTTGTTGTTAGCTTCTTTTCCCTACTTTTGATCCGTCGTCATTTGCGGCTGCTATGAAGCCTAGTGAAGAATCTGGGCATTGATGCTTGATTGTTCTGAATTTGAGGTTCCGTCGTTTCGAGTGTCTTGATTCACTCCGCGATGAAACCTGGAGTGATGCAGTTAGATTCTTAAGGACTTTGACAGATAACATAAAGAAGCTTTGGAGGGAGTCCAGCGTAGACAGGGCCAAACCATTCTCGCCGGTGCATATTGATGGTTTCTCTTGCGAGTTTGTGCGGGTGCCGCAGCAAAAAAACACGTGAATATCCGTTTTTAATATTTTTATTAGTAGTTTTTTTTATGGGAGGATGGTGTTCCTGTATTTTTGAATTTGTGATGTACCCTTTTGTTTTTTCTTTTGTTAACAGGCATGATTGTGGCTTCTTTATGCTACAAAACTGCAAGACCTATCATTGTCGAGAGGATGGTGTGATTGAAATGTTGGATTACAGCCACGAAGACATTCTTGACATTAGAAATACTTTGTTGTATACCTGCGCAACTAGCGATGTGTTTGATGTTGACTTCCGGGGTTTGTTTGGCATCGAACCCTGTACGTATGCATGACCTTTTGTAATTTTTTGTAGCTTTGTACTTCTTGATTAGTACTGTCATGAATTATGTATTTGAACTTACTCTTGATGCGCTCCTTCTTTTTTTATTTTGCAGGTGAGGGGCTGGATCTTGGTGAGCATGACTACAGGATCTTTGGCAGCCAGTTCTCGGAACTCGAGCGTGTAGCTATTGATTTTAGCCAGGGGCGTTCTCCTGAAAAGACAAGATCTGGTGTTATGAAGGGGCGATTGGAAGCTCTGAAAGGTTGTATGGCTGCTTGTGCAGAGAGCCCCTCTACACCCAAGAATCCCATTGTGGAATTGATAAACGGTGATGATGATGCGTTTGACAAGATTGCTGGCATGGGAAGAGTCACCAGGAGCGCTGCTGCCAAGGGTTTATCCCCCCTTGCTGGAATAGTGGCCCGTAGAGCTGGTGCTGCTAGGAAGGATCCAACTTTGGATTCTGGCAATGTTACAAGCACGAAGCGTGCACCCAGAGCTCCTATAAAGTTTTGCTCTCCTATGCAGCAGCTTCACCCTCATAAATCCCCTCACCTGGATAATGCTCGCAAGTTGTATAATCTGTTTCTTAGTGATGAAGGACGTGAGAAGTATGTCGAGTGAGTATCTCTCATTATGTTTCCTCTTCTTTTCTTCTGTTGTTTCTAACTGCTAGATAAATATGACCTGAATTGTTCCTTTTTATACAACTTGAACTGCTATGAATGCCTTATCTTGCTTCCCCTGCTTTTTGTTCTTGTGTGTGTTGCAGGACTTCATTCTCAATGATACCTCAGCCTGATGATAGCGTAACTAGCTTCACTGGGAAACGCTTCTGGGAAGTTTTTGCACCTGGGCAAATGATGGAGGGTGATGTAATGGACTTCCTCATTGATGATTGGAACCAAGATCCCGACAGAAATGCTGATTTCGCATCTGGAAAAATGGTATTGCTGAGTCCATATTTCATCACGGTAATCAATCATATCGTTTGTTTCTGTTAAACAAGACTGCCTATTGTTTTACAAGTTTCAATAATAATTTGCTTGTTGATCCTTTCCCCTTGTCTATTTCTTTTTGGCTTTTTGCAGGTTGTGCTTGAATGTACGTTTTACGGTGATGAAGATAAAGAGTTTAATGTGGAGAGTGCAGCGAGAGATTTCAAGAGCTATGTTAAAGATGAGGAAGACTTGCTCACTGCCGACCTTGTGAGATCTACTAGCTGATTTTTTGTTTTATTTTTTTGTTGTGATGCTGGTTTTTATTTTGAATATTTAATATCTCTTTTTGGTCATTTGTTTTTAGATCATGATGCCTCTATTCAAACCTATGGTTTTATCAAAGGATAGGAAAGTGAACCACATTTCCTTATATGTCATGAATCAGTACCGAAGTAGCGTTGACATCCTTGACTCTTTACCTTATAAGAAGAACCAACGTCCTTCAAAGAACACCTATCATAAAGACTGCGAGAAGATTGTGAGTGACATTTATTATCTATACTGGATTAATTTTTCCGCCTCTTTGTTTCTGCTTTTTTGAGACCTAAAAATGTGTGGTTTCTTTTCTTTTTTTACAGATCTCTAGATTGGTCCAAGTAATGAAGGTTGTGTATGGTGATGCTTAGTACAATGCAAGCAAGCGGCCCAAATGGGAGGTTTTTGCAAAGAAACCAACGTTTGTCAAGGTTCCACTTCAAGGGGCGAATGAATGTGGCCATTATACTCTGAAGTATGCGGGAACCTATGATGGTGAAAAGATCGTTGAGAACATTTGAAATAATTACGTGGGTTCTAGTTGAGCTTTTCACTTTCTGTGTTTTGCTTATTGTGTATTCTTTTTTAATGTGTCATGATTTTTGATAATTTGTTTTATTGTTTTTCAGCCTCGTATTGTTGATTGGAAGCTGAGGATCTATATACAGTTGTGTTCAACCGGAATAACCAGCTTCTGGTGACGGAGCTTCCCAAGGAGGTTGGTGACGGAGCTTCCCAAGGAGGTTCAGGCTTTGGCTCCTGGTGCATAGAAGAAATGGTCATCATTTGCGTAGTGAATGGGATAGTTGTGTGATATATCTCTTGAAAGCATTGTAGGCTTTGTTTGTAGTGTTTGGATGCCTTGTCAACTACTATGTAATAACTGGTATATTTTGTGATGTGTTTAAGTGTGGCATAATGTTCAACAAACTTTTTTTCATGATGATACTGTGGTTGAATAGCTGTTTCACTTGTGTATGTTTCATCGGGAATTCGTTTTGGCTAAGTTTTATTTTTTGTACTGAAGTCTTATACACTAGTTGAACTGAAAACACCTTTTTTCAAGTGCATTACGAGTTGTTGCTGAAAAAGTGAGATTTATTTTATTTTCATCTGTCCAACCTAAGTTGGACCTTTATAGTTTATGTACCCTCTTTTCTTGTAATTATGTTATAGTTCTGTGCGTACTGAAATGTAATCTCATTCAGCGTAAGGCTTTTAAAATTTGGTGTCACGATAGCACTTGTGGATCTAGTGTGAGTGGAGTGACGTTTCCTTGTTATGTAGAATTGATATCATATAATGTATTAGAACTGAAGTTTGTTTTGGGATCGAAATTATTTACGACGAAGTTGCTACGTGATCTCTAGCCAGATTTTATTTAAGTATAAGAAATTTAGCAAAATTTGAGAGCCAATTTTTGTTTGAACTTCTTGAATTTTAGTAGTTGAACTTCATAGTAAAGTTAAAGCACTGTTTTAAATTAGCTACATTTAACAGATAGCCCTATTAAGTTCATAATTACTTCACTAGTCAATGTGGACTGATGCTTCTGTTGTTTGTTTTTGTGAATTTTTGTCCTTGGTTGAACTGTAATCTATTTGGTTGAGTCTTTGCCTTCTTTCTCAAGGCATTAATTGGTATCATCATAGCACTTACCGAATAAACTAAGTTTTACTGAGATTTCAATTGTGCTAGTACTTTGATCTTTTTTTGTGTTGTTTGAAACTAGTACCTCACTGGTCAATGTGGGTTGATGCTTCTATTGTCTTTCTTGTGATTTTTCTCCTTGGTCGAACTGATATCTTTCTGATTTAGTTTTGGCCTTCTTTTTTATATGATGTGGTTATTCTGAAGGCAATATTTGGGTATCATCATAGTACTTGCCGTATAGACTAAGTTTTACTGAGATTTCAATTGTGCTATTACTGTTATTCTTAGTGTGTCAATGTTTTAGGGAATGCGAACTAAAGCTTCCCGTTCATTTTTATTTTTGTAGAATGGATGTACTGTGTGTTCAAGTGTACCAATACTTTTCAATCCTAGCATGCTAGTGACTAGGAAATACGTACTGATGGTTCTTTGCTTTTCCTGTTGCAGTACTTAGTAATTTTCTAACTACTATTAGCATGATGATGTTAGTACTGAATGTTGACCTCGGCTGTAACTTAGTCTTTTTAGTGTGAAATTAAAAACTGATTTTTAGTGTGATAGTACTACCGTACAGGACTAAGCTGTACTAAGCGTCCAAGACTACTTTTTGCTGTTGTCCATAGTCTGCCACTGTTTTTGTGAAAATATCCATGTGTGATTTGTTGCTCCATGACTAGTGCTGCATAGCAGCCATCAAGTTTCATTCACAACCTACTACAACTTCAAATGATGGATAAACAAAATAGGAAGCTAGCAAACTTGTTTAACGACATAAGCGAACGATGTACTTGACAACATAAGCAAATTTGTTCAAACCCTGACACACATGACATAAGCAAGCTGTTCAACCTAACAAAAGCAAACTACAAATTTGAAACCACAAGATAAAGGACAAGCACAAGCGCAAGCAACACGAAGGCACACTTTCATGTCTCTTCATCCCTCGAAGTGGCAGTGGTAGTAGGGGTCATCCTCCTGCTCTTTTGAAATTTCCCAACCTGTTGTGATGTTGTCGATTATCTTCCATGACTTGTACGTGGCGTACGCATCTATTCCTGCGTACTCGCTGAGCTTGTCTGGCAGCGGGCTGATCCCCCACAGTTTGTGGTCTTCCTCCCTGTCGACCTTCTTCTTCATGCCTTTGTAGAATGGGTGGATGACGCTGGCTGCAACATCGGCCAAGGAGTCGTACTTTTTCCTGGTGGTTGGAACTTTCCACTTGCGCTGCATGTCGATGAAGTTCTTGGGGTTGATCTCCAAACCAGAGTTCTTCAGCATCCGCTTGTCACCGTCAATGCTGAAACCGGCAAATGTGTACAATTTTTGCTCCTGCAGGAACTTTTTGAGGCGCTTGGGCCTGCAAGGGGGAGACACATATTGAAGATTAGTGTTCTTTTTTGAAGATTTAATTCTTCTATTTTTTTGGTTTACAAGTGATAATCCATGAGGTAGATGCTTATATAGTATAAGTCATGGATGAAATTAAATTGAAGTAGCACCATGTCATTTTTATATTTTGGTATCTTCAGTGCTTCACCAAATGGTTCACCAAATTCAAGAACCTATAACCAGAGTAAATGATCTATGTGCTGCTTACTTCAAGTTTAGTTTTCTTTTTGTTGAATAAAAGACCTGTACCAGTGCTTCACCAAGTTCTTACTTCATTTTTTGCTGTTGAAAATTACACCAGACCAGGTTCAGAAACTACTTGTGTACATCAAGTTTAAAAACATCTTTTAATACATCAATTCTATAAACTATACTAGTGCATCAAGATCAGTATCTATGCTAGTACATCAAGTTCAGAAATTAATTTGGTGAAACAATTTTCAGATGCTAATCCAGTGCATCAGTTTCAGATGCTAATCTGGTGAAACAATCCACTTCACAATTTCAGAAATGCATGTAACTTGAGAAACATGTACTCGTGCATCCACTTCACAAACTATAGTAGTTCATCTAGTTGGGAAACAAGTTTAATGAATTTTTTAGCGAGTAGTACTAGTAGAAGAGATGAATGAACAGTAGTATGGGTTACCATTTTGTGGCCGTTGCGATGTGGTACACCAAGCAGAGTTCCTCCACGCACAACTGCAGGACTGCTGCCATCTGGGGAGGTTCATCTTCGCTGGTGTACTCCACATCAACTCTGATGAAGCTAGGATACAAGTCGCCACCCTTGATCCTGAGCCTGCTCATCATCTCGTCGGCCTTGTCTGGTTCGCTGGTGCAGACGATCTCCAGCGTCTCCTTGCCGTGGAGCTCAACCCCTGTGAGGGTTTTGGTGTACTCGCGCTTCTCGCTGGGGACGTGAACGTCGTCGAGGTTGCTGCTCTTGTCGGACGTCTCGCCATGATGACGCTTGGCGGACGGTTCCTCTGCATTGCCCTCCTTCGGCGACTATGGGCTTGGGAGAGAGAAGTTTCTGGTTTGTGTGCAGTGGAGATGGAAGCGGCAATGGTGGTTCTGGGAATGAGGCAGAGATGGAAGACAATGGGTTATTTCCAGTGCGTGGATGGGGATGTGTGGGAGGTGGTTCGTCGGGGACGTGGGTGTAGTGGTTGTGGGGTCGCCGTTTGCAGTCCCTTGTGGCAACCGCCCAGTGGGTGGCGCGGGTGGTGGCCTGGAAAAACCAACCGTCCAAGTCAATGGTTTTTACTGCCGCACTGACCCGTCCTGTCAAGCTGTACTTATCAGCTGCTTATCCCACTTGCACGTCTCAGGGGTGGTGATGATGGCATTTTCACTGTTTAAGTAACGCATGCTTTGTGATGTTTTTCCGTGTGGAGGTTAAGGCTTGTTTTTCCACTGAAGTCTTATACACTAGTTGATCTCAAAACATTTTTCAGTGCCCTGGGAGTTGTTGCTCAAAACTAGGACTTATTTTATTTTCATCTGTCCCAACCTAAGTTAGGCCTTTATAGTTTTTGTATTCTCTTTTTAGTGCACTTATGGTTTAGTGCTGTGTGAACTGAATTGTAATTTCATACAGCGTACGGTTTTGAAATTTGGTGTCACAATGGTGTGAGTGGCCTGACTGTTCCTGCTTTTTTAGTACTGATATCATATGTATGTTTGAACTGAGTTTTTTGGGGGGGATTGAGATTATTTACGACGAAATCGTTCGTTGAGGTGTGGACAGATTTTATATAAATAAGAAATTTAGCAGAATTGACAAACAATATATATTTGAACTTCTTGCATTTTAGTAGTTGAACTTGTCAGATTTTATATATATATAAGATTTTTAGCAGAATTGACAAACATTATCTGTTTGAACTTCTTGCATTTTAGTAGTTGAACTTGTCAGATTTTTTATCTATAAGAAATTTTGTAGAATTGACAAACATTATCTATTTTAACTTCTTGCATTTTAGTAGTTTAACTTGTCAGATTTTATATAAATAAGAAATTTAGCAGAATTGACAAACATTATCTATTTGAACTTCTTGCATTTTAGTAGTTGAACTTGAAAGTAATATTTAATTCGGTGTTTTAAATTATGTACATTTAATAGATAGGCTATTAAGTTCTCTGCTTTTTAGAGTTCCATTGTTTTTGTAACATGTTTTTTCCTTTTTTATCATCCGAGGTGCACAACTAAAATTATTTTTATTTTTATTTTTTGTATTTTAAATTATTGCCTGAGAACTAGTATTTGAACTTTTATATTTACAGTTTTTGAACTTTTTTTGTAGTTTATATTTCTTTGCTCGGCGCTTTGCTTTGTTTAACTGGCCTTATTGGTGGGGTGTTTGTAGACGATGGAGGCTATTGGGCGATTTTCCGGCCCAAATGGCCCGCACGGGCGATTTGGGGACTGCTAGATGTGTGTGTGGTCTAGGTTTAGTCCTACCTCGCTAAGGGAGGAGGCTCTCGGCCTGTTTATAAGCGCGGCTGATTCCTACTGGTCGAACTCCTCTGAATACTTACCTGAGCGCTTATACACGGCGCTCGCTCTCTCTCATGACCTGTGGGCCTGGTCGGTTGGCCCTGCGTTGTGCAGATTACTAGGGATTCGCCGAAAGTTCCGCCGTGGGCTCGAGTTCAAGTACCTAGCAGCGTCAGGGCCTGCCTGTCCTTGGGCGGTTAATTTTTAGTTTTTTTGTTTGAATCTAGTACTTGACTCTACCAGTAACTTGGACTGATACTTTTTGTTCTAGTTCTTGTGAGTTTTGTGGAAGTGTTATCTTTTCATTTGAGTTTTTTGCCTTCTTTTTGTGTTTGTTTTTATGATTATTCTCAAGGGTCTTCTGGTATCATTTTCAGCACTATGGTACTTGCGTTCAGACTAAGTTGTACTGATAGTCCATTCATAGTAGCACTTATGTTCTTAGTCTGACATTTTTTTGGGGGGGATTACGAACTGATGCTTCTTTGTACTTTTTATTGTAGTAAGTATGTATTGTCCGTTCAAGTGTACTAGTACTATCATTTTTAGTCTGCAAGTGACCAATATAAGTATGTGCTGATGCTTCTTAACTTTTTCTGTTGTAGTACTTGTTAATTTTCTAGCAGCTACATATGAATGAGAATAGTACATGAAGTACTAAGAATTTCTACTTCAACTTTTGAAGCGTTGTTAAGCAACTCAAATTGTACTGATTATTTTCAACGCTATGTTTTCTATACAATACTGAATTGAAACTACACATGGAACATCGTTGTGTGATTAGTTGCTTCATAACTAGTACTGAAGAGCAGCCACAAAGTTCCATTCAGAAGCTACTTTGAATTTGAAATGATGGATTAACAAAATACGAAGCTACCAAACTTATATAATGAGATAAGCAAAACAATGTACTTGATGACATAAGTAAACTTGTTCAACCATGACAAGCACGACATAAGCATACTGGTTCAACCCAACAAGAGCAAACTACGATTTTGAAACAACAAGATAAAAGGCAAGCACAAGCGGAAGCAAAACGAAGGTAGGCTTTGATGTATCTTCATCCCTAAAAGGGGCAGTGGAAGTAGGGGTCAGCCTCCTGCACTTTTGAAATTTCCCAACCATTTGTGATGTTGTCGATTATGTTCCATGACTTGTACGTGGCGTACGCATCTACTCCTGCGTACTCGATGAGGTTGTCTGGCAGCGGGCTGACCCCCCACAGTTTGTGGTCTTCCTGCATGTCGATGTTCTTCTTCATGCCTTTGTAGAATGGGTGGATGACGCTGGCTGCAACATCAGTCAAGGAGTCGTACTATTTTCCGGTGTATGGAACTCTCGAGATGCGCTGAATGTCGATGTACTTGTTGGGGTTGACTCCAAACCAGACATCTTCAGCTTCTCTTTCTTGCCTTCAATGCTGAAACCGGCAAATGTGAACAACTTCTCATGCTTCAGCATCTCGTTGAGGTGCTTGGGCCTGCAAGGGGAGAGACATTTTGAAGATTAGCATTACTTTGATGTTTGAATTCTTCATTTTTGTTTTGTTTTACAAGCGATGAATCCATGAAGTAGATGCTTATATAGCATAATTAATGGATGAATGTACTTCAGAAACTAGTAAACAAAGTTCTGAAATTAAATTCAAGTACATCATGTTATTTTTTTCTTTTTGGATTATATATAGTTTGAGTTAATGTTGTATGTGCTGCTTTAGTACTAGTTTAGTTTACTTTTGTTGAATAGGACAACAGATAACCAGTGCTTCACCAAGTTCTTAGTTTTTTTGCTTATGAAAATAACATTAGACCAACTTCGGAAACTAATTCACTACATCAAGTTCAGAAACATCTTTTTAATACATCGAGTACATAAACTACACTATCGGATCAAGATCAGAAACTACACTAGTACATCAACTTCAGAAATTAATCTTCTGCAAGATTTTTCAAATAGTAATCCAATGCATTAGGTTCAAAAATTCATTTATAGTGTATCTACTTGAGAAAATGCAATCGTGCATCCACTTTCACAAACCACACTAGTACATCTAGTTGGGAAACAAGTTTGATGAAATTTTCAGGATACAGTACTAATTAAAAAGATGAACCAAACAGGGCAAATGAGTAGGATGGGTCACCATTTTGTGGCCGCTGCGATGTGGTACACCAGGCAGAGTTCCTCCACGCACAACTGCAGGACTGCTACCATCTGGGGAGGTTCGTCTTCCCTGGTGTACTGCACACCAACGCCGACGATCCTACGAATCAAGCCGGTAGCCTTCCTCCAGAGCCTGGAGATCATCTCGTCGGCCTTGTCTGGTTCGCTGGTGCAGACGATCTCCAGCGTCTCCTTGTTGTGGAGCTCAACCCATGTGAGGGTTTTGGTGTACTCAAGCTTCTCGCCGGGTACGTGAACGTCGTCGAGGTTGCTGCTCCTGTCGGACGTCTCTCCATGATGACGCTTGGCGGACGGTTCCTCCGCCATTGCCCTCCTCCGGCAACTGTGGGCATGGGAGAGAGAAGTTTCTGGTTTGCCTGCAGTGGAGATGGAAGCAGCAATGGTGGTTCTGGGAATGAGGCGGAGATGGAAGACAATGGGTTATTTCCAGTGCGTGGACAGGGATGTGTGGGAGGCGGTTCGTCGGGGACGTGGGTGTAGTGGTCGCGGGGTCGCCGTTTGCAGTCCCTTGTGGCAATCGCCCAGTGGGTGGCACGGGCGGTGGCCTGGAAGAACCAACCGTCCAAGCCAATTTCTTTGCCAGGGTATTAATCTGGTCGCACTGGGTAGTCTTGTCAAGCTGTACTAATCAGTTCCTTATCCCACTTGCTCGTCTCAGGGTCGATGATGATGGCATTTTACTGTCTCACTGATCCGTCTTGTCAAGCTATACTTATCAGCTGCTTATCCCACTTGGATGTGTTAGGGTTGGTGATGATGGAGGTTTGTAGTCCTCTACTGTGGGTACTTGGACTTAAACCCGGGCAAACGTCGGGCCGGGCCGGGCTTGTAAAAGCCTAACCTTCATTTCCCAAGCCCGAGCCCAGCCCGAAGCACAAAATACTCCCTGTTTTCAAGCCCGAGCCCGGCCCGAAATTAAGCCCGAAAGCCCGGCCCGAAATACAGAAAAAATGAAGCCCGAGCCCGGCCCGAACTATCTTCCAGGCTGCAAAACAAGGCCCGAGCCTGGCCCGAACGTCAAGCCCGACCCGGCCCGGCCCGGGCTGCCCGTGCCCGGGTTTACTTGGACTGGTGATTGAAGTGTAATTGAACTTACCAAATACCAGTCAGACTATGTGTGTCATGCTAATCTTTTTTTAAACATTTTTTGTTTTTTGAAAGGATTGTTTATATCAACATAATCTTTGAAAGTATTTTTACAGATAAATTAGTTTTTTCATCAGTACAGGTGTATTATATTTGCATTTGCTTGAGGTAATTATTTTTATGTACCGATGGACTTTCTGAACTAGGACTGGCAGAACCAGACATAGCTTGTTTTGACATAGCTTGTTTTTTAAACGATGTTTTTTGAGGTGTTCACGGGTGTGTTTGGTTACTCTGCCTTGTACTGATGAGTGAGAATTATCAGTACTGATGTACTATAAAGAGTTTAAATTTTCCTTAACATATTTTTGCTGAGTTACTGGTCAACAGTAGTGTTCGCGTTACATAAACCCAGATAAGTTGTTTCAAATATATTTGTGACTGCATTCAAAAGGATTATCAAATGGTTTACATAATAATGTCACTGGTCCAACGGGCACAAATCACAAATTATATCTTGACTATAGTACTGATCGAGAAATCGATGATAAAGCTAAATAAGTTTTGGTAACGACATTGTTTCTGATATGTTTCCTCATTGTGTACCAAGGCAACTGAGAGTACAAGCTTATTTTTCAGTTGAGGCAGCAACATAACCACTATGGATTCATCAGTCTTGAGCTCCTCCTAACTGGCCTCGAATGTTGTCCCTTGCCGGCGCCCTTTCCTGGTTTCATCGTCAGTTTCAGTTTTCTCGTCCCCAATACTGTCATCTTCATTGTCTTCGTCTGATTGGTCATCATTCTCGTCAAACTCTTCTTCTTCATCCTCTTCTTTTGATTTTTTGGAACTCTGGACCTTGCCCTGTTTCTGTTCAGCGCCACTGACCTCCTTGCCCACTTTGCATGTGCGGGCATTATGTCCGTCAGTTCCCCCACACTTGCGGCAAGTGTGGCTGTTACGTGCGTCGTCTCCATTGGTAGAAACCTGGGCGGCTCCAATCTGCTTCTGCAGCTTTTGCTTGTTGACAATGGCATCTGTGCGGAGTGGGCATGTGTGGTAATTATGATTGGTCACGACGTTGCAGAATCCGCATGCCCTTATCTCGAGAGGTTTGCCATCCGGGCCAAATTCCACGCTCCTGATGGGGCGTGGCGGCTTTTTGGCTGCTGCTTTCGCTGCTTGCGTCTTACTCTTCCTCCCCTTTGTGTTTGAGAATATGGGTGGTTTAATTACCCTTTCCTGCTGTTGCTGGTAGGATGTCCTGTTGTCATGTCGTTCACCTACAGCACCATCAAGCTCATGATCTTACATGTGAGCATGTTGCTGCTCTTGAGTGTGGACATGGGCAAGCTCTGGTTGCTATTGCTCCTCTTCCTCGTTGTCGAATGGGTCAATAGCTCCCAGATGGTTCATCTCGGATAAGATTGTACCAATATCCTGCTCAATGGCTTCATTGTCCGTGAGACCTCCGTTTTCAGCAGAATGCATGGCGTCGAGTTCTTGTTCAAGTTTGTCCATGACGACCCGTGACCTCGCCATTTGCTCTTGGCTTCTCAAGCTTTTTCTGTGCACCCTCATGTTCAGCTGCAGCAGTGAGCTTTCAATGCAGTATTGGGAGGCCTTGTTTGACGCTACTGTCCTCAAGTCATTTCTGTTGAATGTTGGCTGGATGTTCGGGCGTTTGGTATATCTCTTGAGGATGTATTTCTCTGGAACGCTGGCAGCCTTAATTGTCTACATCATGCACAGGACATGCACGCAGAAAATACCTGTATTTTTTTGGATGAGGTGCATGTTTTTTGTCATTTCATTCAAACAAAAACTTTGCAAAAATAAGTAGTACAATATGTAACATCTTTTTTTAGTCCTCACCTGTGTGGTTCCATAGCTTGCACTCGCAGTCATATATTTCTCCCACGGGGTCTGCAACCACCTGGAACACGTGTTGAGACCACGCAGACAGTTTTTGCGGGTTGTTGTGAAAGGATCGATATAGTTGACTAGAGGGGGGTGAATAGGCAACTAACACTTTTTAGCTTTTCTTTACCAATTTAAACTTTGCATCAAAGTAGGTTGTCTAGATATGCAACTAGGTGAGCAACCTATATGATTTAACAACAATAAGTACACAAGCAAGCAAGGGAAGTAACACAAGATAAGCTTGCACGAGTAAAGGGACGAGATAATCAAGAGTGGAGCCGGTGAAGACGAGGATGTGTTACCGAAGTTACTTCCCTTGAGAGGAAGTACGTCTCCGTTGGAGCGGTGTGGAGGCACAATGCTCCCGAAGAAGCCACTAGGGCCACCGTATTCTCCTCTCCCACCCTCACACAATGCGAGATGCCGTGATTCCACTATTGGTGCCCTTGGAGGCGGCAACCGAACCTTTACAAACAAGGTTGGGGCAATCTCCACAACTTAATTGGAGGCTCCCAACAACACCACGAAGCTTCACCATAATGGAATATGGCTCCGCGGTGACCTCAGCCGTCTAGGGTGCTCGAACACCCAAGAGTAACAAGATCCGCAAGGGATTAGTGGGGGGAATCAAATTTCTCTTAGTGGAAGTGTAGATCGTGGCCTCCTCAACCAATCCCTAGGAAATCAACAAGTTTGATTGGCTAGGGAGAGAGATCGGGCGAAAATGGAGCTTAGAGCAACAATGGAGCTTGGAGGTGGAAGAGGTAGTCAACTCGGAGAAGAAGACTCCCCTTTTATAGTGAAAGAACAAATCCAACCGTTATCCACCAACTCAGCCTGCGACAAGCGGTACTACCGCACCAGACATGCGGTACTACCGCACGGGCCCGCGGTACTACCGCGAAGCACTGCGGTACTACCGCTGGCACGACAGGGGCTAAAACCAGTCTTGATGCGCTAAGGCAGGGAGCGGTAGAACCGTTGGCGTGGTATTACCGCGCCCCCCTTGCGGTACTACCACAAGGCAGGAATAGACTAGGCTGGGAAGGCACGGAGATATAAAAATACATCAGTGGCAACTTCCACTGAGTTTCTATCTATGCAAAAATCCGACACGGTACTACCGCAAGCCTGGAGCAGTACTACCGTGTAGGGCACGGATGCAAAAATTACATCCGCTCGTGCTGCTATGCAGGCCTGAGGCCACGGTACTACCGCGTCCAAGAAGCGGTACTACCGTGATCACCTGCGGTACTACCGCGCCCAAGGTCGGTACTACCGCAGGGGCATGCGGTACTACCGCTCTAAGGAGCAGTACTACCGCATGCCCCAGTTCAGCCACACTAGGAGTCCTTCATTTTGCAGAGATACGGAGAAACGGATGATGCTCCAAAGAGCCAAAGGAAAGGTGGTGCAGAAAGGAACAGACGTGTACGTGATGATTCCACCCAAACCGTCTTGTGCTTAGACATGATATATCTCAAATGCTCAATACACATGATTAGTCCGCAAAAGCATTGTCATCAATCACCAAAACTACTAAGGGATAAATACGCCCTTACATGTTGTAGCGCACGAGGTACTTTGTGGGCTCTTCCGTCTCTGTCGCCGTGAAGAGTGTGCTCAGTTTTAGCCTTTTTCTGATCTCGCTATACACAGCTCGTGAGTAAAGGCTTGCCATCTGGGTGTCAAACCCATAGAAGGTCAGCGTGTTTTGCTCCTTCTGCCCATGCAAGAATGATGACCAAATTATTAGTTTTCTCGCAGCAAAAACTTGTCTAACTAATAAAGTTTTACTTTAGTAAGCATGTTAGTTTTGTCTTACGACAGGTGATAGAGCTATACCCGGTTACCCATTGTCTCCTGGTTCTCTGTCTGCCTCCTGGTTTTGATGCAGGAGTTTACCTGGCTAACAAACCGGTGGAGGTTTTGTCTCTCACTTACGAAGTTCTTCTTGAGCACATAGTTCATGCTCTCACTTCGTTGTGTGGATGTCATTTTGGCGCAGAAAATTTCTTTGAAGTAAGCTGATATCCATCTCTCACGCTCGTTCCACATGGCCACCATCGTGGCATCATCATGGAGGTTGTACTTATCCATGAGTCCTTTCCAGGCAGCCTCAAACTCAGTTGGCATGAGGGGCCAGTTGAGGATTGATGTGAATTCATCCTTAAAGTCTTCGTGGAGGTTGTACAGGTATGCGAGGTGTTCCCTGTACTTCTTCATAATGTGCCAGCGGCACAGCTTGTGTACTGTGTTCCTGAAAGCATCTGGGATCGCCAAAGCCATTGCCGGGCACTGGTCTAGTAATGAGAAAAGAGACATGGAGTGGTCAGCAGATGGTAGTGCATATATACAAATAGAACTGACACAACATTTTTACTGTGTTATTTTCCTTCTTGGGGGGGGGGCTGGTTGGGGTGGTTTTGGCGGTTGTACCCATGAGGATGCATGTAGGAGCCTTCCCTCTCATGCACCTTAAAAATGTCTTGAACAACCATCTGAATGAATCTGCATCCTCATCTCTTATCAGTGCTAAACCAAAGAATGTAGTGTGTAAGTGGTTGTTAGTATCCACAAACACCCCCAAGTAGCATATGGTACTTGTTGGTCTTATATGTGGTGTCAAACGTTACGCAGCCACCAAAGTCCTGATACGCCCCTCGGCAGCTTGCGTTCGCCCAAAATATGTTCTTAACTCTGTCGGACTCATCAAGTTGCATGTCATAGAAGAATTCCCTGTTTATAGCTTTCATCTCCCTAAAGAAGTTGACAGTCTTTAGGACATCGTCCACATCATCCATCCTTGAATTCTTTGCTTTGCTGCATATTAAAAGTGAACAGTCATTCAAAAATGCATGTTAAACTGGCATCAGGTCATGCGTTGCGTAATATGTTTGTACTGACAGAGGAAAAAAGAAGGAGGGGGTTTATGATAGGAGAACAAGTTTGTACTTACATGTTAATCAGGTCTTTGGCATTCATTTCGAGGAAGTATCTACCGGGGTCATCACCGCCCAGTATGCTCATGATTTGCGCGTGTTCAATGCCTTTGAACTGCAGGTACTTGACGTACTCCAAGATTGTTTTGTCAAAGTTTTTGTGGGAGTGCAAGAAGACAAGCATTTGGGGGGAGAGTTGTAGCCTGTGGTTGTGTTCCCAGACTATCTCTTTTACGACAAGTGTTCCATCCTTTTCCCTCTTCAGCCTCATTTTAGCCCCGTAGTTAGTCCTGGTTGTCGTCTTGTTCCGCTGTCTATTTGCTTCTGACACCTTCGATTCATAGACTCCATAGCACGTGCAATAAAGGTAGACTCTGGTCTCAACCTTGGAGCCTTCCCTGACAGCAAAACCCGCGTGCTTTGCATAGACGTTGTAGAAGTCCTTTGCTTCTTTGAAAGTTTCAAAGTGCATCTCTAGCCTTGGCAGAAGGTAAGCTTCAATGTTAGGTGGCTGCATGCAACAGTGAGGAAACAAAAACGTAGTTATGAAAATGTTAGATGGGGTGGTCACAGTACCAGGGTATGGACTGTGCTTGTATGTTTTTTCTGAATGGATACTTACATGTGTATAGCTCTATGCTGCCTCCGGTGTTTGCTGTTCACCCTGGTGTATGGGCGCGGGTGGTGTCACCCTTGGCACATGCAGCAATGCATCTCTTGGAGGGACCAATGTTGATGAAGCTCTCCGTCTCTCATTGTACGGCCGTCTTCCCTCAGATTCGTTGTGAGGTTGCTCCTGTCTATATGGCTCATATCTTCTACTTTGCACCCTGCTAGAGTGGCCAAAATTTCTGTCTCTTTGGCCTGGTCTTCCCGTCGCAACCGCTTTTGCAGCACAGATGATTGATGTTGACGGAGCGACTGGTGGAAGCCCGTGTGTCCTTGCCTTTCTGCATGCGCTAGGGAAGGAAAACATTTGTTGTTGGGGAAATTGTTGACCTTGTTGCAACCCAGCAGTGGCAAAGCTTGTATTCCCAGATATCGGTGCTTGCTGCATAGAAGAACCTCTCCGTGCTTCCGATGATTCTTGTGTAGTTTGAAATCTGCCTGTATTGTTGAAGTATCCAGGTGCTATTTCTGGTGTTACCCAACCAGGCGGTGCCCCATATCTGCTTGTCTCATCAAACCCTCGCTGCGTGTGCCGCCTTGCATGTTTCTGCAATGACATTCAACAGTTTTGGGATTAATCTTTTCTGCATTTTCTCGTATACATGCTATGGGTAACATGTCATGCACTGAAGGCAATGTACAAGTTGAACTTGCATTGTTGGGCGTTATTAAACTTTGTTCTCTATTTTGTATCTAGTTCAGTTTCAGTCGAACTGATGAATGTACATGTTCAGCACTAATGTACTGATATACTGATTTTTAGCACCGCTCGTAAACTGAACATTAAACTTCATCTGTTATGGAAAGTTTTTTATCTTTTCCCTATAACTGATGCATAAACATTTGGTGCACTGCTTGCAAATTGAACATTGAACTTCAGAGATGTATGGATATGCATATATATATATATATATATATATATATATATATATATATATATATATATATATATATATATATATATATATATATATATATAAACTGATGCATGTCTTCTCTTTTTTCATCTATAACTTATGCAACCACACTAGAAGTACTCCTAGTTTATGTATCATTGAACTTAATGTGTAACAAGTGTATATTTTTTTCAACAGCATTCTTTTACTAGTTCAAACTGACGCAACTACACGACATGTACTATTAGAAATAACATCATACAACTTGCAGTGGTAGTTGAACCTTATATAAAGCCTAGTAGCTACTTGGACTGATGCATAAGTTTACGTTTTTTGGCTTGAACTGAAGCTAGCATATTAGAGGTACTGACAGTAACCTCGACATCGAAATTGTGCATCAAGTGGCAGGGGTGTAATGAACTGATGCAAGCATCTGCAATGTACTATCAGCTTCTGCATCATAGGAACATGTGTCACTGATGCAGTACACATGTAGTACTGATGAATCTGATAGTGTAACATGTAGGCAGAGCATAGTGTGTGCATTTTTTAAACTGAATCTTCTTCATAGCAGGATTGATGAACTGACACAAACGTGGTATTTTTCTTCGGGCAAACCCAGACATGAAAACATTTTTGAACTGATTCAATTTTTGAGGAAAATTAGTGTGGGAAGCAGACATCACCTCCAGTGGCATGTTCTTGGATCTGACTTCTTCTTCTTCCTCTCGTGGGCGGCATACTGGCATGTTCTTGAGAGGCGGCGCCATGGATGCAGGCAAGGAGCTTGGGGTGACGATGGCGCTACTGCTTGTGGTGGACGTCCGGCAACGAGCTACGGGGAGGCAGCGGCTGGTGTGGATCACGGGCCCGGCGAAGGAGCCCCGGCGAGGGAGGGAGGCAGGAGTGCGGATCACGGCCCCGGCGAGGGAGGGAGGCAGGAGGCGCGGATCACGGCCCCGTCGTTGCTTTGCCACTGAGGAAGGGCATGGCGGCGGTGGATCCGTCGCCGGTCAGTCACGGCGTCGCGGTCTCCCTCGCTCCAGCTGCCGTCGTCGCTCGCTCGCCCACGACGGCTGCCTCCGGTGGAAGAAGGTGGGTTGGGTTCGGGCTAGGTCGGGGAGATTCTACGGTGTAGGCGCGTCGCGCCTATATAGGGCCGGGGGATAACAGAATATTTATATATATATATTTATATATATATATATATATATATACCTAGGTGCCCAGGCTCCTTGCCTTTCTACCACTAGATTGCATTTAGATGTGTGTTGTCGTAACGGGTATGTTTGTTAACAGATTATTCCATTTGAAACCGCTGATCAAAATAATTACGATATAATCACTAATTGAATGCCATAAATAAGGCCTCACACACCATGCATGGCAATGTTGCATGTTGAGAGACATAATAGGAGAGAGAAAGTAATAATTAATGTGTCGTGATTAATCGTCTCTTATTTTTTGCCATGTTTGATGTTTTATATATGGAAGGTACATGATACTCATTAGGATGAGAGAAAAACTATTTGTAAATGCATGCGTATTTTAGTTGAATTAGGAGCATATACATATTGGTATCTTGAGTATGCGTATATTTTTATTAGGTACAATACCCCGAGTATGTGTATTTTGATTAGGTATAACACAAACACATATATATTATCATTAGGTATAATACTGAACAACCACATACTCCAAATATTTATGGATATGCGAGATGTAAAGTACTCAATATATTTTTCATGTATGTGCATACTCGACGTATTTCTCCACCACTACATACCCGGCATGAAATGTATGAGTATATACCCAAAAAATATGTATATATGCGATATTTATGGGTACGCACGCATAAATTTCACATCTAGGTATATACGTATGGTACATGCGAAGAAATATCTTGATTATGTACTTATATATAGGATACTCTCGTATCTCAGGTATACACATACCAAAAAATATGACAAGTATATTCTTACAAAGGAATAAAAGGAGACGTACCAAATTAGGTACATGGATTATTTTGCATGCATGTAAATTAGGAAACAAATCAATGATGGTGCATGTCACTTAAAATAAAAAGGCTTAGCGGGTTGCACCCGATTAAGGTGCCCAGGCACCTAGGTGCCCCAAACAATTTACCTATATATATATATATGACAAATTTTATCTACCACCAGTGTTAGTTACCACCACTTGAGTTTTTGTATATTGTATGTAGTATCTATCAAAATGAAGAGTATAGTATGTATCATATTTTGAGTATGCTCATTTTTACGTACAAATATGTATGTATTTCACAAATATAATAAAAATCATGGGCTAACTTGCAATTTTTTAATGTAACTCACTTTGGAGTATCTTATATATGGTATATGAACATACTTGAAATGATAAAGTATAATATATACTACCACGTGATACTATAGGAGACATATGGGGTAACTAGCCCAGATGGTATATATATATATATATATATATATATATATATATATATATATATATATATATATATATATATATAGAGAGAGGATGGATTTGCTATCCACGCTAGTTAGGATGGTGGCTATCAAAACCGTTCACATGCATCAGGATTCGCACCTTTGACTGGGTAAGGTTTCGATTTTACGATTTGTTGAATATCACCATGACCAAAGTGGAAAACTAAGCTAGAACTTTATGCATGCAATGTACAGGAACGGCAACCTAGTCTGTGCGATTTCCAGACTCAGCCAAAGCAAGTATGCATCAACCTTTCGCAGATGACAGAGATCATCAGTGTGCTACTTCGGGCAAACCTATTAAATACTCATATGTCAAAGGTTCCGGCAATAGGATGCTAATTTGAGCATATGAATCTTGTCACTTTCGTCATGCAATTTCTATATATGGCCCGTGCCATACATGGTCAGTTAGCATTTGGCCCTCAGCACTAGCATCTCGTTATCAAACCTTGTGGAGAGCAGCGTCCATGCGCCGGTGGCGGTCGCGTGCTCACGGCCGGTGGTGTCCTCACGGAGTCTGTGTGGTCATGTTCGGAATCATGCTCGAGACGATGTTGTGCTCACTGCCAGTGGCGTCCACGCGGTGGTTGGCCTGCTCCCTGCCGGAGTAGTGCTCGGGCACGACGGCGTGCTCATGATCAGTGGCGTCCTCGTTGCCGGAGTCATGCTCGGGGACTACGGAGACACGGAGTGCTCGCGGCCAGTGTCGTCCTCATGGGTGTCGGCGTGCTCGCGGACGACGGCGTGCTCATGATCAGCGGCGTCTGCGTTGCCGGAGTCGTGCTCGAGGACCACGGAGACATGGAGAGCTCACGGCTAGTGACGTCCTCATGGGTGTCAGCGTGCTCGGGAAGGACGGTATGCTCCCGTCCAGTGGCGTCTTCGCGGTGGCCGACCTGCTCGCGACCGGCCGGCGTCCATGCAAAATACAGCGAGCTTGTGGTGGTCAATGTGCTCGCAGTAGGTGGCCATGCGGAGGATGGTAACGGCATCGTCCAGGTGGTCGCGGAGGATAAAGTCGGCGGCGTCCTCCCGACGCTCACGTCGGACGGTGGTCCATCCATTGCATGCTCCTGAATGCGGACAAAATAAGGAGACATGTGCAGGTTGGTTCATGCCTTCAAGGTACTCGATTTATAGTGTCTTCCTCGTTTAAGACGCTAATCTGCACAACGGGGGCACCCAAAAAAAAATTCACGCTATTCCATAACGCCTTGTGTTGGTGTACAAAAATAGGGGCCCCTTTTTTACCCCTTTACTCGTGCGCGGGCAGTCGTAGCCCCACGCCCGTGGCCACACTTGGCGGGGCAGAAGAAGTAAAGATTACCAGAGCCGTGCTTAAGACCAGAAGCATGAAGAGCTGAGGGGCGAGGTAAAACACCCCGGGCAAGGTCCTTGCCGGGGCGGCCTTCACGGCCCCGGCAAGAGCCTTGCCGGGGCAACTTGCCCAACACCAGCGGAGCCGCCACCCTTGAGCCTAAGAGTTCCGACGTCCTCAACCACATTGGAACCAAGGCTCGGGAGGCGCCTTCATGGTGGCATGCAGATCTTTGTGAAGACCAAGAACATACAAGACTAGATGAGAATCAGAAGACGAAGATCCTCGGCAAGATCCTTGCCGAGGATACCCACGAGACCGGCTCTTGCCGGGGACGCCCACGACGCCGCGGCAAGACCCTTGCCGGGGCCCCAACAAGCCTCTTGCCGAAGACATCCGCGGGGCCGCAGCCAGGCCCGCACTTGCCAAGGCTCCACCGCCGTTCCCACACAGCTGCCAGCCCACCAACTAGGCACGTACCTGTGTGGCGACGTGCGGCTTCCAGGCCAACTCAGCAAGCACATGCGTGGTGGCATGCAGATCTTCGTGAAGACTCTGCCATCGCACCAACTCAGCAGCTAGCCAGCCAGCGTGGCGCTACACGCCTCGTCAGCTCGGACGCTCGTCGGAGCGAGGCGAGGCGGTGATAGGCGGGACGAGCTTCCTTGCCGTCCCCAATAAAGCAAGAAGGGCACGTCGGCAGCGCATTAAATGCATTTGTCCTACGATGCCAGGAGATAGACTCGACCACTGTACAACTTTTCACCTATTGTGTGCCACTGTGGCAGCCCCTTTTGACTATAAAAGGAGGCCCGCGGCGTACTAAGAGAGGATTCGGACTTTTTGGACCCTGCACGCTTTGTAGCTAGTCCAAGAACACCAGATAAACACAAGCTAGCAGGGGTAGGATATTACGCATCGCTTGCGGCCCGAACCTGGATAAATCTCCCGTGTTGATCCCTCAAGCCCACTCTTTCCACAGCCCCGCGCCCGCCGACTGTGGAAGGGATTCCCCGTGATCTCATAGGTGTCGTTTCCACCGACATCTTTGGCGCGCCAGGTAGGGAACGCAAGCTGTGAAAATCCGGTTTGAAGGTCAGTGCATCGACTTCTTCATGGGGATGGCTCGAGAGGATAAGGCGACGTGGCTCAGCCACCCTCTGGTGCCATCCGCAGCCGCAACAACTATCTGCGTGGCCACGAAAAGCTAAGTCGCGCAAAATTTTGAGTAATTTCGTTTATATAAGTATGTCTTCCTCGAAAGATCTCGTTCCTTGTATGGGACCTGCATGCAATGGGACCCTTCCGCTATTAGCAACACCCTTGCTCTGTTTCGAGTCCACTCAACAGTTCAAGCGGCTGCGTTGAGAACGGCAAGGTGGCCTACCCGCTACTAGCAGCGCTCTTGTCCTATTTCGAGTCCGCTCGACAGTTCAAGCGATCGCGCTGGGAGCGGCAAGGTGGCTTGCTCGGCAGCAAGCGCCCCCCCCCCCCCCGGCAGGCTACTAAGGATCCGTCCTCAAAGCACCTCGGCATGGGTTTACGCGCCGGCAGCCTTATCCAACCAAGCGTAGGGTGCGAACATACAAAGAAAGATCTAACAGGAAGATAGCATGCTTGATCTTAAAGTACTGCAAAGTTATGTTACATCAAATAATCGTTGCAGTTCTAACTTAAGATAAATTATCTTGGTCTTGAACTCGCAGCGGCAACGAGAAACGGGGTGCCTAGTCCCGGCGCTGGCCCTCCATCCTCTTGACTCCATCGACGCAGTCGATGATGGGCTTGATACACTCCTTGAGCACCGCAAGGTCTGTCCCCTCCGGCAAGCTCTCCAGCGCGTCGGCGAAGTTGACAGTGGGGTTCCAAAATGCCACCTTGGTGAGCACCTTAGTCAGGGAACCCCGGTAGAGCCTCCGGGCCTCGTTGGCCAGATAAGCTGCCCGGTTGGAGCGGAGCTATTCCAGGGCGTCGAGGATGCGCTCGAAGAACAAGGTCAGCCTGACGTTGGGGCTTGTGTTCCTGTCCTCGGAGAGCCTGACGTCCGGCATGCCCATGACGGCTAGCTGGGCGGTGAGATTCCCTGCAACGTCGATGAGGCGGCTGATCCAGAGGTTCACGCCTTCGCGTACTCCTCGTACTCAGCGGCACCGTCACTCCACAGCCGTTTCTCCTCCTCCAGGTCCTTGTTCGGGGTCTCCTCGCGAGCCCCGGCCTCCGAAAGCTTCCCCTCCAAGCCCTCCAGCTTCAGCTTCAAGTCATTGATGGAGTCGTTGGCCTTGGAGAGTAGCTCGGCCTTGCCGAGGACTGTGGCCTGCGCCTCCACCAAAGCGCCGTGCGTCCTTCTCCTCCGTCAGCTCCAAGACCTGTTTCTTCAGCCCATCCCGCTCCACCTTCAGCTCCTTCACCTTGTCGGCATGGACCAAGGCTTGAGTATTGAGTGCCTCCTTGTGCCTCTGCTCCAGCTCCTGGGTCCGCTGTGCGACGAGCTTCTCGACCTCCTCAACCTTGCCACGGAGTGTGGCGGCGAGCCCCTCCTCATGGGCAGCAAGGTCCTCCTCCTGGGAGTTCAGCTGAGCCTCGTGCTGGTGCCGAGTAGCCTCGTCCTTGGCGGCCTGTTCCTTCGCCGCCTCCTGGGCCTTCTTGACGTCAGCCTGCTTCAGGATGAGCTCCTGTTTGCGCTCAGCCAGCAAATCCTGGGCAACCTTCAGTTCTTCGTGGGCCTTGCGGAACCAGGCCTGTGTCTCGGCGATGCGCTCCTCAAGATCCGGCTCCGCCTTGTCCGCCACCGCCATCCTAGATTTTGCCTTGTCCAGGCGGGCACGGTGGAGCGCCTGGAGCTTCTGGAAGTTGACGCTCATGGCCAGAAGAAGCTGCTCCTCTTGGGAACCGCCACCGCCGGCGCTCGGTTCGTCAACAACCTGAAGCCCGGCGGAGGCGAGCGCCTCGTCGTCAAACACCTCCCCCTCGGTTGGCGCCCTGGTGCTCGCCGTTCCTGGGAGGTGGACGAATAGGTCGTCGCTCACCTTCAAGTACTTGCCCGAGCCAGAGGCAGCAGAGGAGGAAGGCTAGTCGTCAACCACCCCCTCCTCGGCAGCGGCCTTGCCGGCCTCCCCGGCAGGCCCCTTGGCGGCATGCTCAGCGGCGGCCTTGGTGGCTTCCTTGGCAGCGATCTTGTCAGCCTCGGCCTCAGCGTCCCTGGCGACCTCCTCGATGACGGTGTCAATGTCCTCCCGGTCCGCTGAGGAAGGGCCTGGATACCAAGAAGAGGAATGAGCCGGGGCCACGGTCAAGGTTCAAAAAGAAGGAGAAAGAACAAGGACGGGAAGCAAACAACTTACCCGCACCAGGCTGGGAAGAAGTGGCGCCCTCCCCGCCAGCGTTCGTTGCCGGGGCAGAGCCACCGGCACCCAAGCTCGCCTCCTCCTCCTCCATATGCGTGGGCTCGGTGGTGGGTGCCCTTGCTGGGGACGCCCCTCGGGGCGGCGTGGTCGAGGGGGGCGGCGAGTTGGGAGTGGCCCTCGGCGGCTCCTCCTGCCGCCGTTCTCCTCCTACAAACCGAGCAAGGTCAGCATCAAGAATTCACACCCCAATGCTCATCAGTGAAGGAGTGAGTGATGGACTCACGCTGGGGGCTGCTGTCCGGGCTACTCTCCACCAGCAACGGCGTACGCGAAGTACCCGTCGGGGGCTTGTCGCCCGTCAAGGCCTTGGCCCTCTTCACCACCCTCTGGGCCAGCATCTCCGTGTCCCTGTGAAGATAACATCAAATCAAAGGAGGATAACACAGGAGTAAGGTCAGGAGATGATGTGGGGGCGAAATACTTACTTGTCCTCCACCTCCTCCTCCACTAGCTTCCTCTTCCTCTTCGGGCTAAAAGATCCAAGGTCAAACTCGGCCTCCAAGGTGTTGTCCGAAGGAGAAGGAGAACGGGATGGGGTCCGGTGCCGCTTGGACGAGGAGGAAGCAGTCGCTGTCCTCTTCACCACCGCGGCCTTCACCGCCTTCTTCGTTGCCGCGGCCTTCATCGCCCTCATCTGGCTTACGAGCTGCTCCTGGGCTGGCTGCCGCAGCGTGGTCCTGCCGGGCCGAACCGGCTCGCCAGAGCTGGCCCCCCGCAAGACGCGCTGCCTCCCCGCGGCCGGGGGGTCGTTCACCTCGACCTCCTCTTCGGACGACTCGTCGCCCGTGTCTTCAACAAGAGGGGCCTCGACGCCGGCGCCGCTGGCCTCCCCGGCAGACTCCGCCCAGTGGGCGAGCTCCTTCTCCTCCGCGGTCGCGTCGGCCTCGTCCTCCACGGCGCCAACGCTGCCGGCCTCCCTGGCGAGCGCCGCCTCCGCCGCCCTGGCGGCGATGTAGTCCAGCTCCGCCTTGGTAGTGTCCTGGATGAGCAGCGGCTCATCACGGACATAGCTCTCCGACAAAGTGTCGAAAAACTCCTGCACCTTCTCCGCTGGCGGCTCGGCCCAGGCCGAGTCAAGGCCATGCGCACTAAAGTCCGGCATCATGGCGATGATGGCGGACTCGCGAGAGTTGTTGCTCAACAGGACCACTCCCACCAGCAACCCAAACAGGGGCCCCTTGACGGCCTTGCCGGCCTTCGCGGCCCTGCCGGTCCTCTCAGCCCTGCCGTCGCCGTCCACATCGAGCTAAAAGAGCCTTTGACAGAAATGGGTGTGCCCCATCACTGTGAAGTTGTGCTTCAGGCCAGGGCGGAGCCTCATGATGTCGGTCGCGTTCCTGAAATCCTAGGCTGGCCTCCCCTTGTTGTGCAGCGGGGCGATTCGGCGACGGATGAAGTCGGCCCCGATCATCTCAAGGGTGAGCCCGGCCATGGTGAGGCGATGGATCCTGGTGGTGGCGACCGTGAGTTTCTCGTCGTTGGCGTCAAGGTCGCTCCAGTCTGTGCGGCGGGTCGCCGGCTCTGACGAACTCAGCAGAACTCCTGCGGATCTTTCTCCTCGATCCAGCACCACCGGCTCCGCCACTGCTACCTCTTGAGCACTGCGTTGGTTTTCCCTTGAAGAGGAAAGGGTGATGCAGTAAAGTAGCGTAAGTATTTCCCTCAGTTTTTGAGAACCAAGGTATCAATCCAGTAGGAGGTCACGCTCAAGTCCCTTGCACCTACACAAACAAATAAGAACCTCGCAACCAACACGATAAAGGGGTTGTCAAACCCTTCACGGTCACTTACGAGAGTGAGATCTGATAGAGATGATAAGATAATATTTTTGGTATTTTTATGATAAGGAGTAAAAGTAAAGAAAGCAAGTAAACAGTAATGGAAATAACGGGAGATTAATATGATGGAAAATAGACCCGGGGGCCATAGGTTTCACTAGTGGCTTCTCTCAAGATAACATAAGTATTACGGTGGGTGAACAAATTACTATCGAGCAATTGATAGAACTGAGCATAGTTATGAGAATATCTAGGTATGATCATGTATATAGGCATCACGTCCGTCACAAGTAGACCGAAATGATTCTGCATCTACTACTATTACTCCGCACATCGACCGCTATCCAGCATGCATCTAGAGTATTAAGTTCATAAGAATAGAATAACGCTTTAAGCAAGATGACATGATGTAGAGGGATAAACTTAGGCAATATGATATAAACCCCATCTTTTTATCCTCGATGGCAACAATACAATACGTGCCTTGCTGCCCCTGCTGTCACTGGGAAAGGACACCGCAAGATTGAACCCAAAGCTAAGCACTTCTCCCATTGCAAGAAAGATCAATCTAGTAGGCCAAACCAAACTAATAATTCGAAGAGACTTGCAAAGATAACCAATCATACATAAAAGAATTCAGAGGAGATTTAAATATTATTCATAGATAATCTTGATCATAAACCCACAATTCATCGGATCTCGACAAACACACCGGAAAAGAAGATTACATCCAATAGATCTCCAAGAAGATCGAGGAGAACTTTGTATTGAGATCCAAAGAGAGAGAAGAAGCCATCTAGCTAATAACTATGGACCCGAAGGTCTGAGGTAAACTACTCACACATCATAGGAGAGGCTATGGTGTTGATGTAGAAGCCCTCCGTGATCAATGCCCCCTTTGACAGGACACCGGAAAAGGCCCCAAGATGGGATCTCATGGGTACAGAAGGTTGCGGGGGTGGAATTAGGTTTTCGTGGTCGCTTCTGATGGTTTGGGGGTACGTAGGTATATATAGGAGGAAGAAGTAGGTCGGTGGAGCCACGAGGGGCCCACGACCTCGTGGCCTCCTCGTCTATTGCTTGACGTCCACTCCAAGTCCTCTGGATCACGTTTGTTCCAAAAATCACGTTCCTGAAGGTTTCATTCCGTTTGGACTCCGTTTGATATTCTTTTTCTACGAAACACTGAAATAGGCAAAAAAACATCAATTTGGATTGGGCCTCCAGTTAATAGGTTAGTCCCCAAAATAATATAAAAGTGTATAAATAAGCCCATTAAACATCCAAAACAGAATATATAATAGCATGGAACAATCAAAAATTATAGATACGTTGGAGACGTATCAAGCATTCCCAAGCTTAATTCCTGCTCGTCCTCGAGTAGGTAAATGATAAAAAAGAATTTTTGATGTGGAATGTTTCTTAGCATAATTCTCAATGTAAATCTTTTTATTGTGGTATGAATATTTATATCCGAAAGATTCAAGATAAAAGTTTAATGTTGACATAAAAACAATAATACTTCAAACATGCTAACCAAGCAATTGTGTCTTATCAAAATAACATAGCCAAAGAAAGCTTATCCCTACAAAATCATATAGTTAGGCTATGTTTCAATATTGTCACACAAATGTTCTTATCATGCATAACCCCGATGACAAGCCAAGCAATTGGTTCATACTTTTAACGCTCTTCAGCCTTTTCAACTCTTACGCAATACATGAATGCAAGCCATGGATATAGCACTATGGGTGGAGTAAAGTATAATGATGGGGGTTATGAGAGAAGACAAAAAAGGTAGAAAGTCTCACATTGACGCGGCTAATTAGTAGGCTATGGAGATGCCCATCAATTGATGTCAATGAGAGGAGTAGGGATTGCCATGCAACAGATGCACTAGAGCTAAAAATATATGAAAGCTCAACAAAAGAAACTAAGTGGGTGTGCATCCAACTTGCTTGCTCACGAAGACCTAGGGCATTTTGAGGAAGCTCATCATTGGAATATACAAGCCAAGTTCTATAATGAAAAAATCCCACTAGTATATGAAAGTGACAACATAGGAGACTCTCTATCATGAAGATCACGGTGCTATTTTGAAGCACAAGTGTGGAAAAAGGATAGTAACATTGTCCCTTCTCTCTTTTTCTCTCTTCTCTTTTTTTGGGCCTTCTCCTTTTTTTTCTTTGGCCTCTTTTTTTTAGTCCGGAATCTCATCCCGACTTGTGGGGGAATCATAGTCTCCATCATCCTTCCCTCACATGGGACAATGCTCTAATAATGATGATCATCACACTTTTATTATTTACAACTCAACAATTACAACTCAATACTTAGAACAAAATATGACTATGTGAATGCCACCGGCGGTGTACCGGGATATGCGATGAATCAAGAGTGACATGTATGAACAAATTATGAATAGTGGCTTTGCCACAAAATACGATGTCAACTACATGATCATGCAAAGCAATATGACAATGATGAAGCGTGTCATAATAAACGGAACGGTGGAAAGTTGCATGGCAATCTATCTCGGAATGGCTATGGAAATGCCATGATAGGTAGGTATGGTGGATGTTTTGAGGAAGATATAAGGAGGCTTATGTGTGATGGAGCGTATCATATCACGGGGTTTGGATGCACCGGCGAAGTTTGCACCAACTCTCTGAGAAAGGGCAATGCGCGGTACCGTAGAGGCTAGAAAATTGTGGAAGGTTGAGAGTGCGTATAATCCATGGACTCACATTAGTCATAAAGAACTCATATACTTATTGCAGAAGTTTATTAGCCCTCGAAGCAAAGTACTACTACGCATGCCCCTAGAGGGATAGATTGGTAGGAAAAGCCCATCGCTCATCCCCGACCGCCATTCATAAGGAAAGCAATAAAAGAACACATATGTGTCAAAATTGTCACACAACTTTTACCATACGTGCATGCTACAGGGCTTGCCAACTTTAACACAAGTATTTTTCAATTTCACAATTACTCAACTATCACACTCTAATATTACCACCTTTATATCTCAAAGCACTTATCAAGTATCTAACTTCTCATAACATTCAATGAACTCAATATGGAAGATTAATTTCACAATTAAAGCAAATTACCATGCTGTTTAAGACTCTCAAAAATAATATAAGTGAGGCATGAGAGATCATTAATTTCTATAAAATACAACCACCGCCGTGCTCTAAAAGGTATAAGTGAAGCACTAGAGCAAAAACTATATAGCTCAAAAGATATAAGTGAAGCACATAGAGTATTCTAACAAATTCCGAATCATGTGTGTCTCTCTCAAAAGGTGTGTATAGCAAGGATGATTGTGGCAAACTAACAAACAAAGACTCAAATCATACAAGACGCTCCAAGCAAAACACATATCATGTGGTGAATAAAAATATAGCTCCAAGTAAGTTACCGATGGTTAAGGACGAAAGAGGGGACGCCTTCCGGGGCATCCCCAAGCTTTGGCTTTTTGGTGTCCTTGGAATTACCTTGGGGTGCCTTGGGCATCCCCAAGCTTAGGCTCTTGCCACTCCTTGTTCCATAATCCATCAAATCGTTTACCCAAAACTTGAAAACTTCATAACACAAAACTTAACAGAAAATCTTGTGAGCTCCGTTAGCGAAAGAAAACAAAATACCACTTAAGGTACTGTATTGAACTCATTCTTTATTTATATTGGTGCTAAACCTACTGTATTCCAACTTCTCTATGGTTTATAAACTATTTTACTAGCCATAGATTCATCAAAATAAGCAAACAACACACGAAAAACAGAATCTGTCAAAAACAGAACAGTCTGTAGTAATCTGTAACTAACGCAAACTTCTGGAACTCCAAAAATTCTACCAAAATAGGACGACCTAGAAATTTGTTTAATGATCTACTTCAATTAGAATCAGTATTTTATCACATTCTGGTGATTTTTAATAATTGTTTTCGTGAACAGAAATTTTCTGGAATTTTCAGCAAGATCAAATAACTATCATCCAAGAAGATCCTATAGGTTTAACTTGGCACAAACACTAATTAAAACATAAAAACAAATCTAACCAGAGGCTATATCAAAGATTTATTCCTAAACAGAAGCAAAAAGCAAAAAACTAAAATAAAAATTGGGTTGCCTCCCAACAAGTGCTATCGTTTAACGCCCCTAGCTAGGCATAAAAACAAGGATAGATCTAGGTATTGCCATCTTTAGTAGGCAATCCATAAGTGGCTCTCATAATAGATTCATATGGTAATTTAATTTTCTTTCTAGGGAAGTGTTTCATGCCTTTCCTTAACGGAAATTGGAATCTAATATTCCCTTCCTTCATATCAATAATTGCACCGATCGTTCTAAGGAACGGTCTACCAAGAATAATAGGACATGAAGGATTGCAACCTATATCAAGAACGATAAAATCTATGGGCACATAGTTCCTATTTGCAACAATAAGAACATCATTAATTCTTCCCATAGGTTTCTTAATGGTGCAATCCGCAAGGTGTAAGTTTAAAGAGCAATCATCAAATTCGCGGAAACCTAACAAATCACATAAAGTTTTTGGAATCGTGAAAACACTAGCACCCAAATCACACAAAGCATAGCATTCATGATCTTTAATTTTAATTTTAATAGTAGGTTCCCACTCATCATAAAGTTTTTCTAGTGATCAAAATTTCCAACTCAAGTTTTCTTCATAAGATTGCATCAAAGCATCAACGATATGTTTAGTAAAAGCTTTATTTTGACTATAAGCATGCGGAGAATTTAGCACGGATTGCAACAAGGAAATACAATCTATCAAAGAGCAATTATCATAATTAAATTCCTTGAAATCCAAAATAGTGGGTTCATTGCTATCTAAAGTTTTAACCTCTTCAATCCCACTTTTACTAATTTTTGAATCAAGATCTAAAAACTCCAATTTTTTGGAATGCCTTCTAGGTAAAGGTGGCTCATCTTCAGTCCCATCATTATCAAGATTCATATTGCAAAACAAAGATTTAATAGGGGATACATCGATAACTTTTAGATCTTCATCTTTATTCTCATAAAAATTAGAAGAACACGCTTTTACAAAGCAATCTTTCTTAGCACGCATCCTAGCGGTTCTTTCTTTGCACTCATCAATGGAAATTCTCATGGCTTTGAGAAACTCATTGATATCATGCTCAGGTGAAATAGATCTAAGTTTCAAAGAATCAACATCAAGAGAAAGTCTATCCACGTTCCTTGCCAATTCATCAATCTTAGGCAATTTTTCTTCAAGCAAGGCATTGAAATTCTTTTGAGAAATCATAAATTCTTTAACACTAGTCTCAAAATCAGAGGGCATCTTATTAAAATTTCCATAAGAGTTGTTGTAGGAATTATCATAATTATTAGAGGAGTTACTAGGATACGGCCTAGGATTAAAGTTTCCTCTATAAGCATTGTTACCGAAATTATTCCTACCAACAAAATTCACATCCATAGATTCATTATTGTTCTCAATCAAGGTAGACAAAGGCATATCATTGGGACCAGAAGAAACACTCTTATTAGCAAAAAAAATCATGAGTTCATCCATCTTTCCACTCAAAACATTAATTTCTTCTATCGCATGCACTTTTTTACTAGTAGATCTTTCGGTATGCCATTGAGAATAATTAACCATAATATTATCTAGGAGTTTAGTAGCTTCTCCTAACGTGATTTCCATAAAAGTGCCTCCCGCGGCCGAATCTAAAAGATTTCTAGAAGCAAAAATTCAATCCGGCATAGAAATTTTGTATAATCATCCATAAATTCAAACCATGAGTAGGGCAATTACGTATCATTAATTTCATCCACTCCCAAGCTTGTGCAACATGTTCATGATCAAGTTGCTTAAAATTCATAATATCGTTTCTAAGAGAGATGATTTAGCGGGAGGAAAATACTTAGAGATAAAAGCATCTTTGCACTTATTCCAAGAATCAATACTATTTTTAGGCAAAGATGAAAACCAGGTTTTAGCACGATCTCTAAGAGAAAATGGAAATAGGTTCAATTTAACAATATCATTGTCCACATCTTTCTTCTTTTGCATATCACACAAATCAACAAAGCTATTTAGATGGGTAGCGGCATCTTCACTAGGAAGGCCGGCGAATTGATCTTTCATGACAATATTCAACAAAGCAGCATTAATTTCACAAGATTCAGCTTCGGTAAGAGGAGCAATCAGAGTGCTAAGAAAATCATTGTTGTTGGTATTGGCAAAGTCACACAATTTAGTATTATCTTGAGCCATCGTGACAGGCAAGCAATCCAACACACGAGCGAACAAGAAGCAAGCGAAAAAGAGGGCGAACGGAAAAGAGAGGGTGAATAAAATAGCAAGGGTGAAGTGGGGGATAGGAAAACGAGAGGCAAATGGCAAATAATGTAATGCGAGGGATAAGAGTTTGTGATGGGTACTTGGTATGTCTTGACTTGACTTGGCGCACACCTCCCCGGCAACGGCGCCAGAAATCCTTCTTGCTACCTCTTGAGCACTGCGTTGGTTTTCCCTTGAAGAGGAAAGGGTGATGCAGTAAAGTAGCGTAAGTATTTCCCTCAGTTTTTGAGAACCAAGGTATCAATCCAGTAGGAGGTCACGCTCAAGTCCCTTGCACCTACACAAACAAATAAGAACCTCGCAACCAACGCGATAAAGGGGTTGTCAATCCCTTCACGGTCACTTACGAGAGTGAGATCTGATAGAGATGATAAGATAATATTTTTGGTATTTTTATGATAAGGAGTAAAAGTAAAGAAAGCAAGAAAACAGTAATGGAAATAACGGGAGATTAATATGATGGAAAATAGACCCGGGGCCATAGGTTTCACTAGTGGCTGCTCTCAAGATAGCATAAGTATTACGGTGGGTGAACAAATTACTGTCGAGCAATTGATAGAACTGAGCATAGTTATGAGAATATCTAGGTATGATCATGTATATAGGCATCACGTCCGTGACAAGTAGACCGATTCTGCATCTACTACTATTACTCCATACATCGACCGCTGTCCAGCATGCATCTAGAGTATTAAGTTCATAAGAACAGAGTAACGCTTTAAGCAAGATGACATGATGTAGAGGGATAAACTCATGCAATATGATATAAACCCCATCTTTTCATCCTCGATGGCAACAATACAATACGTGCCTTGCTGCCCCTGCTGTCACTGGGAAAGGACACCGCAAGATTGAACCCAAAGCTAAGCACTTCTCCCATTGCAAGAAAGATCAATCTAGTAGGCCAAACCAAACTGATAATTCGAAGAGACTTGCAAAGATAACCAATCATACATAAAAGAATTCAGAGGAGATTCAAATATTGTTCATAGATAATCTTGATCATAAACCCACAATTCATCGGATCTCGACAAACACACCGCAAAAGAAGATTACATCCAATAGATCTCCAAGAAGATCGAGGAGAACTTTGTATTGAGATCCAAAGAGAGAGAAGAATCCATCTAGCTAATAACTATGGACCCGAAGGTCTGAGGTAAACTACTCACACATCATCGGAGAGGCTATGGTGTTGATGTAGAAGCCCTCCGTGATCAATGCCCCCTCCGGCAGGACGCCAAAAAAGGCCCCAAGATGGGATCTCACGGGTACAGAAGGTTGCCGCGGTGGAATTAGGTTTTCGTGGTCGCTTCTGATGGTTTGGGGGTACGTAGGTATATATAGGAGGAAGAAGTAGGTCGGTGGAGCCACGAGGGGCCCACGAGGGTGGAGGGCGCGCCTGGGGGGGTAGGCGCGCCCCCTACCTCGTGGCCTCCTCGTCTGTTGCTTGACGTCCACTCCAAGTCCTCTGGATCACGTTTGTTCCAAAAATCACGTTCCCGAAGGTTTCATTCCGTTTGGACTCCGTTTGATATTCTTTTTCTGCGAAACACTAAAATAGGCAAAAAAACAGCAATTTGGGTTGGGCCTCCGGTTAATAGGTTAGTCCCCAAAATAATATAAAAGTGTCTAAATAAGCCCATTAAACATCCAAAACAGAATATATAATAGCATGGAACAATAAAAAATTATAGATACGTTGGAGACGTATCAGCCACTCCTCCCACCTCTCCTTCTGGGCACCCTCCGGATACGTGCCCTTCTCCTGGGTCCTCGGGATCCAGGTGATGCAGCCGGAGATGGCGCCCCCTAGCTGGAGACGAGGGGAGAAGTAGTGGCGGAAGAGCGCCGTGCTAGGGAGCACCCCGGCAAAGCCCTCGCAGAGATGGGCAAAGAAAGCCATGCACGCCACGGCATTCGGCATAAGATCCAGAAGATGGAAGCCGTAGGTGTGCATGACATCATTGAAGAAGTCAGAGAAAGGGGGGCAGAGCCCGCGGGAGAAGAAATCGACGAAGAAGGGGTACCGATTTGGGCCGACCTTGGTGAAATCGGCGGGGATGACGCGCGTGGCAGGGTGCCCCGTCGTCTTCCTCCCCCACAGGGGCAAGATGTAGTTCCTAAGGTGGACCGCATCGACCTTCGAAGGGAAGTAGGCAAGTTGCGTCTGCCGCACCGCCAACTCGCTCTCGGGCGCCTCCTTCTCCCCGGCGTCCTTGGCCGCTCCCTTGCCCTTGCTGTTTTTGGGTGCCATGGCGGCTGGGGGAGGGTGAAGAATCAAGAAGCAATGGGGGCGCGGCGGCGGCGAGCAGATGCGAGAGCTTCGAATCTTCCGTCCGAGGAAGAAGAGGGGAACGGCGGTTCCGAGATTGGAAAAGGCACAGAGGGTAAATGAGCAGCGCGCCTGCGGTTTTTCCTTTTTATGGGGAAGGCGCGAGCCGCCTCTTTACCACGATGTGACGCATGCATGCCGCAACCACCCCACGCACGACCCCCATGTCACGCATTCAACATGGGTCGTGGGGAAGCGCAACGAGCGAGGGAGTTACTGCAGTAAAAACTCCGCCGCGCGCGCGCCTGCACACCGTTCTGGGCCTGGCCCAATAACGCCCCGCGCTTATATGTGGCCCAGGCCCGGGGGCTCCTGTCGGTGTACAAAAGTAGGGGCCCCTTTTTGTACCCCTTTACTCGTGCGTGGGCAGTCGCAGCCCCACGCCCGTGGCCACGCTTGGCGGGGCAGAAGAAGCAAAGATTACCAGAGCCGTGCCCAAGACCAGGAGCATGAAGAGCTGACGGGCGAGGTGAAACTCCTCTTGCCGGGGCAACGTGCCCAACACCAGCGGAGCCGCCACCCTTGAGCCTGAGAGTTCCGACGTCCTCAACCATATTGGAACCAAGGCTCGGGAGGCGCCTCCATGGTGGCATGCAGATCTTTGTGAAGACCAAGAACATACAAGACTAGATGGGAATCAGAAGACGAAGATCCTCGGCATGATCCTTGCCGAGGATACCCACGAGACCGGATCTTGCCGGGGACGCCCACGACGCCACGGCAAGACCCTTGCCGGGGCCCCAGCAAGACTCTTGCCGAAGACATCCGCGGGGCAGCAGCCAGGCCCGCACCTGCCAAGGCTCCACCGCCGTTCCTACACAGCTGCCAGCCCACCAACTAGGCAGGCACCTGTGTGGCGACGTGCGGCTTCCAGGCCAACTCAGCAAGCACCTGCGTGGTGGCATGCAGATCTTCGTGAAGACTCTGCCACCGCACCAACTCAGCAGCCAGCCAACGTGGCGCTACACGCCTCGTCAGCTCGGACGCGTGTCGGAGCGAGGCGAGGCGGCGACAGGCGGGACGAGCTTCCTTGCCTTGCCCAATAAAGCAAGAAGGGCACGTCGGCAGCGCATTAAATGCGTTTGTCCTATGGTGCCAGGAGATAGACTCGACCACTGTACAATTTTCCACCTCCTATGTGCCACTGTGGCAGCCCCTTTTGACTATAAAAGGAGGCCCGCGGCGTACTGAGAGAGGATTCGGACTTTTTGGACCCTGCACGCTTTGTAGCTAGTCCAAGAACACCAGATAAACACAAGCTAGCAGGAGTAGGGTATTACGCATCGCTTGCGGCCCGAACCTGGATAAATCTCCCGTGTTGATCCCTCAAACCCACTCTTTCCACAGGCCCGCGCCCGCCGACCGTAGAAGAAATTACCCGTGATCCCATAGGTGTCGTTTTCACCGACATCCTATTTTTGGTTTTGCGCATGAGAAGCTTGCATGAAGACCTGCAGAGAGAAGCTTGCATGCAACATCGAGTGAGAGAGACTGAGAGTCTGCATGCGTGCATACAGTTTTGCTGGTCTGGAAAGCATCATCCATTGTAATAGAGTGAGTTCGAATTAACTTCTGCGTTGTTTATACCGGCTAGCTGCACGCATGAACTATGAATTTGACTAGACAGAGAATGGAGTTGTGGTAGGGCTGAACGGCTTCCTGGTCTCAAGTGACACCGAGCTCTTTCTAGCGTTTTGGTACGACCCGGCTCGAGCCCCTAGTAGGCTAGTAGCAGACATGGCCCAATCGTAGACAATAGATCCTACGCTTGGATTTTAGTAGTAGCAGGAATCAGGGAGGCATGTGTCTGTCATACTCACAACATTTTAAAAAGGAACGATGCAGTGTGCTCGAGTGGTATTGTGGTCAACTTTTTGTTAAGGTTGACGTCTTACTATGGCCATTGGTCAACCGAGTGTTTCGACGTGACAACGGATGGGTATGAATCGCTGCTGCGTGGCTTCCACCACCATGCTTGCACTCACAGGATGCAGCTGAACGACCAGTTGCTTGTCTGCATGTCTTGGCTGGCCCAAAGCATGGGAAGCAGATAGTACATGAAGTATGGACAAAACACAAAAGCCTGCCTCACATGGCCGGTCGTATTTACAATTTCACTATTTGGTCAAATGTGTTGCGGGCCCCTTGCTCCATGGTAATTGATGTTGAAAGGCTACTTCTGTTTTGTATCAATACAGTGTTCTGTGACATTATCAAGAGGAGGGACTGTGCTTCGGTGCCTTAAGGCATCTGTCTTTGTGCCTATGACATGTGAGTCCAACAGGTAGCTGGCTCACATGTCAGTGGCCCAAAAACAGGCACCTTTAAGACACTGAAGCTGCGTCTCACACGGAGCTAGATGAGCAAGCCCCGCTCTTGGTTTGTGTATGCAGCCGATTTATTTGAAGGCAGAGCATCAATCTCGATCCACTTTTCTCGGCTCCCTCACCCCGAGCGCTCTCTCCTTGACACCGTTGGGCGTCTCTCCCTAGGGCCCCCTCGCATCTCTCCCCAGGTAGGCGCCAGGGGCACCCCAAGAGCCGCCAGCAACACCCCTATGATGTCGGTCTCCCTCGTCGGCGCTGCCGCCGATCATCATCGCGGCAGTGGAGGCTCTCCTCGCCGCCGAAGGTGGATTGGGGTGGTGGAAGACACAGTCCGCCACTGGAGCTGCTGGGGCAGCGATAGTCATTGTGTCACCGTTATGCGACCAGGGTGGCGATCCTGCGTTGGGGTGGTGGCTGAGACCTTCTTCGTCGGTGCCGTGACCGGTGACGGATGCAGGGCTGTGGTGGGTGGTGTTGGACGAAATATAGATATGATCTAGGTGGATCTTCCGTGCCGCCTACCCATTTCTTCTTTGTTGCGTGGTAGGGCCGGATCCGGTGGAAGGTCACTCATGCGCTGTCGCCACCTTCTCCGCTGCTAGCCCATGGCCGCCGGTTGGTTTCGGTACGGCAGATCATGCAGGGTGTCGGCAGACGCTGTGGGGCTCTGGCGGAAAAGCAATGGCGGCATACGTCTTCATGGTGAAGCTCCGCGCGGTTCCAGTCAGCCGCGAGATCGGGATGACGCGGCTTCCGATGAAAACCGAGCCTGACTGCGGGCGGATTATGGCGGCGTCTTTGACGTCGTTTTCTTCTCGAGGCATCGTTGTTGCAGGTCGCGTCCGCTCGATCGGGATGTTCCGGGAAAACCCTAGATTTGGGTCTACCGGATCGGACAATGACGGCGTCTTCGGTGTCGTTCTCCTCTTGGGGGCATCGTTTTGGAGCAAGTGCTGGCTGGAGGAACAAGAGGAGCAGCGGTGTTGCATCAGGCTGACGGCGGATCCCGGCGGCATGGCGCTGCGGAGCTATGATGACGGACGCGTGTGGATGGATACACGTAGGATGGTGGCGTTATCCGGCGCCGTGGTGGTATCGACGGCAGGCCTGACAAGGTTTGTGCGTCAGTACCTCCTCTGTAGATGGATCGGTAGGAAACGGCGGCTGCAGTTTCTGAGAGTGCACCGGCCTGGTGTGTGACCCAACCCCAGCAGAGGCTGGCGGTGCAGGCAATATCCTGCCACTAGACCAGCGTGCATCTATCTCTAGATCAATACACACATACACACGCCCACAGAGAGAGATGTGATATTTATGTGGAGAGAGAGAGAGATCGGGAGTATATGAATTTTCAGGAGCGGTGGCGGATGCTAGATTAGGCCGATGCGCCGAGGGGTATAACGTTCATGGTATAAAAGGTGCCCGCTTCAATAAAAAAAGTGCAGACATATGTTTGTGCAAGGTTTGATCAATGGTAAAAAAGGGTTCTCATGTCATTTTAACGATACGAGAATGCTAGACCGCCGTGAGAGGTGTAACTTGCATGTTTCAGTCACACTTGTTAGTTCATAATCGTTGTTTCCTCTTATGCAAACTCTACAAACTTATATTTTGACTGATCTTACCCACTTCAACTGTCGTGCTATATCTAGTTATCTATCACCGTCTAGCTATATTTTTGTATTAAGATCGGTTGTAAAATAGGCGATGGATGAAAAGGTTCGAGTGTATAAAATGAGGGTGCCTTTTGACGTGTACGAATGGTTCCGGCAATGTCAAATGGGGGTTTCTTTGAAAACTACCGATACGGTTTAACTATATACCAAACTCTCACCTCGAGAACAGTCCATCTCTCATGCTATATGTATGTCTATCTTTCAACCACTCAGTATCTCTCTAATCCTCCATCATTTAATCCAACATGCACATTACATAAAAAAGGTTCTCATGAACAAAAAGCGGTCCCCCTTGTGCGGTTATGGGTGGTTCTCATGATGCAAAACGGAGGTTCCGCTTTATCTACCGATGCGGTAGTATGTTGTCAACAATTTATGAAATCACAGAGAAAAAATCATGACATTTCAACACAAAAATGGACGTGTGGATAAATTTGCATAGGGCCGAACGGGTGTCGATAGATGCAAAGGCATAGAAAAGGGTTCTCGCTCACCCGTAATAGGGTGCCCGTTATTTCCATTAACATCCGTTATAATGCTATCGATGGAGAAACAGTCCGCGTGCATGGAATGAGGGTGCCCTCTGTCGTGTGCATCAATGGTTCCGACAATGTGAGATGAGGGTTCGTTTGAAAACCTGACGATGCAGATGTACTATATATACCGATCTCTCACCCTACAACGATCCTCTCTTTCTACTTGTCTCTCTACGATGTTGCTGGGTTCGCGCTCCCCAGCTGCCCGGCCTCGGCGTAGTGTGTGCGCTGAGTCACCGCCGTTATGTGCATGAGTGAAGGTGTGTGGACGCCTGCGTGCCTTCTGCTGCGTCGCCTGGTCGCCGTGTTACGTGGTTGTGTAGCGTGTTGGTGTGCGTGTGTGATGCTCCTAATTCATTTTTGCCTTCTGCCAAAAAAGCGGCTGCATGTATGCTGTGTAGTGTGTTGGTGTACTACCCCAGATTATCTATATACATCTACCTTACATCTTCCACACAGAGTTTTAGTACCTTCAATGCGGGAATGGCGACTATCGGTGGCGTCTATCGAGAAACTTGGAAAGGAGCGCTAGAGAGCTGACAATCTATGATCTCATGATCTCAGGAAGCAGGTCACATGTCGTTCAGTTTGACCTTCAATGTAGTCACGAGTCTTGAATCACAGATTCGCAATGGTAAGCCACACTTGATACATACGTCCAGATTGTGGGTTCGACCCCAAGGAACACCTTTTTTTAAATTTGCACTTTTTAAACAAGTCCATGAAAGTTTGCTCACACATCACAATCAGATTAAAGCATCTACGGCTGAGCGTCCCAAACCGGCCTCAAACGTCTGGGCGACCCATCCGGTCACTGATCGGTCAGGAAAAATTGACCCAGACGGGCGCCTCAAACGGATCTTAAATGTCCGGGCTGACCGGCACCTCTCATATCCAGCCAAAACATAGGGGCGTGCGGGGTTGCCCGCCACGTCGGCATGGCCTGCTATGGCCAGCAATGACCCCACTTTAGCCCCCACGAATATATGACGACTGACGAGCAAACCTAGTCAAACTCAATCCGTACTCACTCAAACCTCTCCACTTCTCCCTCAAATCCACTTCGTCTTCTCCCGCCCGCCATGTTCGACAGTGAATCCGACCTACAAGAGTGGCTCAAGGCCGTCGGGGATTCCGATGGCTCGTCGACACCCGTCGAGGAGGAGCTAGCGCTCAGCATTGCCATCCGCCGGTTGCTGCTGGACCGGGCGGCCGCTCCTCTTCCGGGGCATTGGCGACTGGCCGGGTGGGCAGCAGTAGCTTTGCGGCGCCCCGAGCTCGTCCAACGCGCTCCCTGTCGGCCCCTGCAGGCGGCAGCACCGCCTGCACCTGCCCCTCCGGGGCGCCGCTGGGTGCTGTTGCCGGCGGAACCACAGTCGGAGTCCGTGGGCCGCGTGTATCGGCTCGCAAAGAAGCGGATGGCGGAGGCGGCTAACAATCACGGATCTAAGGGTGGATCGAGCAGATCAGCGCCACAGCCACTTTCCCCGGCCAACAACGACGACGAGAACCTCCGCACCGCCATCCGCCGCTCGTAAACGTCTGCAGAGACGGACGCCTGCCGTCGTCGCCGCAAAGATGTGACGGCGCTCCGCGTGGCACTAGAGGAGTCGGAGCGGTTGACGAGGAAGCCGACGGGGTGGTAGAGGGGCAAGCGCGACGAGACTGACGCAACGTGCAATGTAGGGCCAGTTAAAAATCGCCCCGGTTTGAATGAAATATAAAGAACTTTGCAATATAATATATACAACTCGTTAAAAATAGGGCATTCGTACATTCAGTCTAGCTGTTGCCATTAAAAATTATTTTAAATTAGTACTAGTAATTATTCTAAATGTATTTCAATGTGAAAATCACTTAGTGCCTAGCTTATTGCATGTACATAAAACTACAAGTGTGGGCGTCTCTATACTAAAAACTGCTAAGTGTTGGTTGGCTTTCCCTTAGATCAATCCCCTCCATTGAATGTAGAATCAACGCTGGATTGGTGGCCGCATGTTACGACGTGACTGCCCGTGGGAAAGTCACCTGATCCCAGTCTAACATGCCCCCTCCCCATGCTACACATCAAATGACCCTGAACCTTCACAAAAAAAAGCAGGTGAAGGCAAACCCTCTGACCTACACACATGCTGCCCCCGCAGGCGACGATTCTGAGAAAATCGTTGAGCTATAGCTCACTTTCATAACCGATCTCACAGTTTCAAGCAAAAATAATAAGGAAAAAAAGGCGAAACTAATTACTCTGCTAAACAATCATGTGTAGATCCGACATGGAAAATTTGGTCTCAACCGACTTTATAATAAAATCATGAGCATCCCACTGAAAATATAAAATGTAAACTGGGAGAACAAAAACTACATTTCAGTTTTATTTCCAACATCTTTTGCAGGTTTCTATGAGCAGTTCTTTGTTTTTTTCCTCATCTCATGAGTGTGTGCTACGCAAGAAAAAAAATACGTGCATCAGGACTCAGACAGTGACCATGAATGTGTGGCTGTAAAGAGGTGCAAAAAACTGAAACTCTGCAAATTTCAACTAAAATACTAGTGCTGAGCAGATTGGCAAATCAATAATACTCACTGGAACAATCATACTTCAAGAAAAATCATTAGGCAAAATGGCAGTACTAATAGCTATACTAAACAATCAAGAGCAGGTATCACACGATGTTACCCTTACACATAATTCACCTGCTCGCAGCCGGTCACCACTATCAGAACAAAGGAGAGAGCACCAAGCGCTCAAACAGGGGACTCCAATCCACCAAAAAGAAGGTATCCGGGCGATTGAAGCGCTCGGCAGGGGCTACATCCCGTGGTGTTCCAGTCCATGATTTGTAGCCACCAACCCGACCTCGGGGCGACCACGAGTAGAGGAGACCCAGCTTTACCCCGGCCTTCTCCATTTGCCTATGTCCGAGACCGCGCGACGCCGTTGAAGTATGGTTGCACGATGAGGACGACAAGCGCCAGTGCTACATCCCAACGCAGCCGAGGGGGCGGACAGAGTTGGGAAGCGGGCAGCAGTACCTCGCTCCGTTGGCGACTGTAGACAGCCTGCACCGGAGCTGCTCCTTCCATGGGCGTCACGGCCGCATGGAGCTCCTCCTCCTCACGCAGCTCTGCTCCATCGGCTGGACTTGATTTGTCGGTGTACGGTGTCGCCTCCTCGGGCAGATCTCAGCCGCTCCAGAAGTGGTGGTCGTCCTGGTTGTGGCACCGTCGACGGGTCACGAAACGAGGGAGGACGGTGGTGGCTGGAGGACGATGGGACGCCGGTGCTGTAGCATGGGTCGTAGAAGGAGGACGTGAATGTAGAGAAGGCAGTGGTGGAGGTTGGCGTACCAGGAACGGTGGAGGAAGAAAGGAGCCTGATCCAAATCTACTCTACTAGGGAGGAGAGAGAAGATGTTTGGACGGCTGGCTTCATGCTAGAGTGGTGATCGCGAGTGATGGAGAGGAGGTGCATACGGGAGGCCATGGCTGATCCGGAAGTGTGGCCGTGGTATGGATCCAAACCGGAGAGGGAGTTAGAGAGAGGCATGGACGAGGGAGACACGTGGCTACGAACCACGGTGTCGGGGGTTCGAATCCCTCCTCACCCATAGCCTTCCAAAGGGAAAGGGCCTTTACTTTCTCCCTGAGGGTAGGAAAACAGAGATGTAGAGGTGGCAGGCTCTTTCCACAGGCTTGGCATGGAACGCAGGGAGCTACAGTAGCCGCGCAGTGGGATTCAGAGAAGGCGCTGCAGGGTCCTGTAGCAATATGCACCGTAGCAGAGTTCATGTAGTAAATATGTACTGTAGCGGACCTCCTGTAGCACCATACTGTTCGCGAGTTCCTGTAGCGCGCAGTGAAAAATCACAGAGGCAATGCAGGCTACTGTAGCTCCCCTACCGTGCCTTCATGGTAGAGGAGCCGGTTCCTTTCCTGGAACGCATCCGGAACCTTTTCGTAGGCTGGGAACTGTAAGCGCTGCCAGCCTACTACTCTGGCTCTACTGGACTATAAACAGGGACCGTGGTCCCATTTTGTCTATATAAGGAAATAACTATCAAACACTTAAAATGAAGAAAACATAAAGAGGGAAAGAATAGGGACCAGATCTCAACGAGAATATAATATATATATATATATATATATATAGAAGTATCTTATATATAGTATATGAACATATTTGAAATGATAACGTATAATATGTATTACCACATGATACTATATGAGACATGTGGGATAACTATCACCCGGAAAATATATATATAGGAAAAATACATCCAAATATGTACGTATTTCACAAATATAAAAAAAATCATGGGCCAACTTGCAATTTTTTAATGTAACTCACTTTGAAGTATCTTATATATAGTATATGAACATACTTGAAATGATAAAGTATAATATATACTATCACATGATACTATATGAGACATATGGGGCAACTAGCCCAGATGTTATGATGTGTGTGTGTGTGTATAGGTAAATTGTTTGGGGCATCTAGGTGCCTGGGCACCTAGAGTATCAACCGTTCGATCAACTCATCATCCGATCGAGGTATATTGGGTTTAAAGCTGCCCAACCCGTTAAAACATTAAATACACCGGCATGCACACGAATTAGGACCTTCCATAATAGTATTAGCCGGTCACGATTCCACCTTCCAAAAATATTGCATGCGGATCAATTAGGACCTGTCATAATGTCTCGCATTATTCTGTTGATATTTAATTCGACTGTTTCCAAAAATAAAGTTTGCGCTCTAATTTGATTGCTTACTCAAAAAAGGCTCATGCACTGCCATAATTTGGCCGACGAATTAAAGCCGGACGAAATCAAAGCATCCAGCACGCATTTTACATACCTATACGTGGTCCACTCTCCCTGATTCTTTTTTACTCCCCGCCGATTTCACCTCTCCTTCGTTCGTCCTCTCCGCAAGCATCAGATCATCATTGGTCCATCGTTCATCTTCACACGAGCATACCAGGTGATCATCCCTCCCTTCGTATAGCTTGGCCATGGTAGCCAGTGTCACCTCCATGGTCGCCGATTGCGGTCATTTTTCTCCATCACAGCTATAGCAATTTACGTTTTTCTTTTCCAATTGTAGGTATATCCATGCCCAGGTTACAAAGGTGTGCTACTGCTAGAAGAAAGAAAATTGTTGGTGTTGGTCGTGGCAAGATGGCTGCCGCTACAGCTCATGATGACGACTTTATGGAGCCACCGGTTAGGTCAACATCACTTCCCGTTAAATACGTAGCGCCGGTTTCTAGATGCACACCTGTTTCTATTTCGTCCATCGTGAAAGATTTTAACGATGAAAAGAAACGCTTAGTCATTGAAATGAAGTTTGACGGAATTTTGAAACTACCGGAAATCACAAACTCTCGGGAATTTAGTCACAACCTTCTATCTAGGGTATCCACTGAAGAAATAGCAATTAGAATGGGTGATGGAACTCTTCTACACTTCACTGATGGTGATGTTCACAAAGTTCTGGGTATCCCATTCTCGGGAAAGGAGTTGTGAATTCCTTCCACGGAAGAAGTCAGTCACATAAAAAATATAATATGCATCCGACTGAATGTCCCGGAGTTTAAAAAAATCACGAGAAGTGTACTCACTGATATTCTAAGCAAGAAACATGAAGCACCAATGTCGGATGACGAAATTGCTGCCTTCAAGACTGTCTTCATTCTCCTTTTGATGACAAAATTTCTCGCGCCACAAACTTTGTTGGACAATATATGTCCGAAATATTTTATGGCGCTCAAGAATTTAGATGACATCCCTAACTGGAACTGGGCGAGGTATGTCGTCAATGACATTATAGCAGCAGCACGGGCATTGGCCAACAAGCTCACTGATGATACAAAAGCCACGTATATAAACGGATGTGTCATATTTCTGCAGGTATTTACATTGCCTAACAAAACTAAGTTTGCATAAACAGCTTGCATATAGTTTGAATTAATAATTACATTCTACATTCAGATATTCTACTTGGACAATTTGGAATTGGGTCCGCTAAGTCTCAAGCATGATTGCTTCCCACGAATTATGGCGTATGATAAACACGCAATAAAAGTAAGAATGAGTATAGATCTCAAAGAGAAGAATCAGTACAAGCCAACCCAGTTTAGGATGATGAAGGTAGAAAACAGTCTGATTGTTACATTATAGTCTGTCTATCATATTGAATTAGGACCTATTTAGACATTTTCATTTTCATTTTTATGTCCTTATATGCATTTTTTTTTCTTGCAGCTACGTCCAAGAAGTGATGTCTGTTACAGCAAACCTAATGTGGGTATGATGTCGGCTTTTCGAGCTGAAAGTGCTGCTGTCCCATCAGATAACAATCCTGATAATAGCAAGGTATTTTCATAATTCTCTAGTTATACTTGTTTAGCATAGTGGCAATCCAATACGTTGTGTATATATGTTTACAGATAGTTCAGCAAGCATTCCTGCAAGGGGACAATTTGTCAGATGGAAATATGGATTCCTGCGCTAATGTATTTCGTCAACCTTTTCATGTTCAGCTACAGCATCCGTCAGGTATTTTCGAAACTTTCATGGACGACGGATAGCAATTTTAGTAAGTAATGGTTACTGTATTTCATTTCAGCTCTAGCTCATATGCAATTTACGACCAACATACCCGCAGCAGATAATTTGCATGCCAGAACATCTACATCAATGAGTACACCGGGTTACAATGGATCACTCGATTGAAATCGGTCGGTTAAGAGTGAGGAAGAGACGAGCCTAAACCTCAACAAAACATACCCACGACCTTCATTGTGCGATATAGAGCCACCCTCTTTTGATCTCGGCATTGACCTGACACCAGCACAAGAATCAAAGAAAGGTATTAGTTACATACATTTTCATTCCTTTCTCATCTACATTTCTTAATTACTTTTCCTACATTTTTTCTCAGATTCTGCGGACTGCCGTCGTTCCATCTCACCACGTTCTATGTCACGTGAGATAGCAGCATCTAGCTGCATTATTCTACAAGACATGTACATTGAGAACAGCCAAGGGGAACTAAAGCATGTGTGTGGCATAAAACGAGAGTACCCTGAACCCAAACACTTGGACTTTAGTCTTTCTACCCATGACAAACCTCAGCGTCAGCGCTTCAAGTCTTCTATTAACTCTCCATTTGGCAACGTGGCCGCTGTACATTCCTGTCCAGAAGACGTGTATTAGTTAACTGGATTAAGAGCTATCAGACTGAAGATGTATCCAGGTATTTGAACTTTTCATAATTTTTTTGGTAGTATACTAACCTCTAAAGTTCACAATGTTTATTAATTATTTGAACTTTTCATTTTCATTCCTTTACATACCTGATACGTTTCAGTACAAGTGTATTAGTTTTCTTCCAAAATTTCCTTCATCTTATTGAAGCATGTACTGTTCGTCCTTAATAATAACAGTGCCAAGATATTTATGATTTCACATTGATTTTGTTTTTTGCATAACACTAAGCAATGGTCGTGTTAATCTAGTGTCGTCCTCTCTGCCAATTGTTTAATGTGTATGTTCTGACTGAGTATCATCCTGCTATCTGTTGTTATCTCCATTGCCATACCTTGCTCATGTTTGTCGATACCCAATGTTTCTCGATATCTTAAAAAGTAAATATGTGATTAAAGCTTCTGGACGATAAGGCAACGGAAAAGATATTTGAGAAACTTGAACAAAGCAAAATCTGCTTACAAAGTATTACGTCATACCCAACTATTTTGATAGTATTATACTTCTGAATTATTTCTAATTATATGTACATATACCTACATGACCCAGACTAGAAAAATGGGTGACATTCAACAATTAATGATTTTTGCAATTATTAGTAGTGATCCTTTATATTTTACCTATCAGCTACCATACATGCCAGTGCGTGCGGGAATTATTTCGGTTTCATTATTTCAAAAAAGTACATTAATTAGAGGCCCATCTTTGGAAGGTATTTAATTGCCTAGTTATACCATTTCCATAATACACACGCCCTGCAAAATTTTTGGAAGGTATCCGACAGGAAATCAGTTCGGTTTAATTTCGCCAAAAAAGATTGACCATTGATGACAGCCCTATTTTTTGGAAGGCAATACCCTTTCCATGTTATACCCTTTCCAAAACCATGTATCATTTCGGTTTGTTTTTTCAAAAACGATGGACCATTAATGCACATTCCACGCCATTCAATTTTCCTAGCAAGGTATTCAATTCGCATGCATCAATTATTTTTGAAAAGTTCGTATGGGGTATGAATTACAAACAGACATATGGAAACTAATTTTCTTACCGATGGATATAAAATGCATAAAATATACACCTATTTCTTAACGGATCATACCCAATATTAGATCTAACGGCATCTAGGCAAGGTGCCTGGGCACCTAGGTGTCCCAAACTGTCGTCCTATATATATATATATATATATATATGAGACATGTGGTATATAGGGAAAACATATCCTACCACCCTGGGTAGTTACCCCACATGTGTCATATACTATCATGTGATAATATATATTCTACTTTATTATTTTAAGTATGTTCATATGGTATATATATATAAGATACTCCAAATTGACTTACATGAAAAAATTGCAAGTTGGCTTATGGTTTTATTATATTTGTGAAATACGTACATATTTGTATGTAAAAAGGAGCATAGTCAAAAATACGATACATACTATCAAAAAAGGTAGTATATATACATATATTACCTAAACATTGTTATATACAACATACTACACATATATACTCTCGGTTTCGACAGATAGTACATACAACATACAAAACGCAAGTGGTAGTAACTACCATCGGTGGTAGATAAAATTTGTCCTATATATATATTGTGTTACTATTCATCACTCAAGGTGCAAAATAAGTTATTCTTCACCCGAGGTAATCTTACAATCGTTTCATAAATAAATTACATATGAAATACAAATAGTTACATTCATGTCGATTCACTACGTAAAATTTGGCATAAAAACAAAAATATAGATCATAAGACCAAAAAAATTGCATTTTATGTATATTTTACACTATATTTTTATGCCTGTAATTTTATGTAACATAAAATATTTTTTACTGTGATTACATCATTTGTTACGTTCTCTTATTACGTATAAAATAAGACAAAAATTTACAAAACGTAAAATTACGATGCATTGATGTTAAAATAAGGGGTGAAGAATAACTATTTCTCACCCAGGGTGACGAATAGTCAATCCGGTGTGTGTCTATTCATCATCCAGGGTGCAGAATAAATTATTCTTCACTCAAGGTAATCTTACGATCATTTCATAATTAAATTACGTCTGAAATTCAAATAGTTACATTCTTATTGATTCACTACGTAAAATTTGGCATAAAAAATAAAAATATAGGGCATAAGACAAGAAAATTTGCAGTTTATGTGTATTTTACACTATGTTTTTACGTTTGTAATTTTACATAACGTAAAATATTTTTTACGAGGATTATATATTTTCTTACGGTCTCTTTTTACGTCAGAAATAAGACAAAACTTATAAAACGTAAAATTACGATGCATTGATGGTAAAATAGAGGGGGTGGAGAATAGTCAATCCCTATATATCCTATATATATATATATATATATATATATATATATATATATATATATATATATATATATATATCATGATTTGCTATGCCATAGGATAAGAATGAAAAAAATTGGTATTATTTTTTAGAAGTGGATAACAATAAGCATGAACTAGATGGCACTATACAATGTTCAATTACATGCATGGATGAGTAACCTGTAAGTGAACTTTTAAGAGAAATATTTAAATATATTTTTTCTTTTTCTTTCAACTACAAGACAATAAGAGAGGCATATTTTTCTCTATTTTTATTAAAGATACTTCTGCAGCTCCTACTTTGAAATGATCAAATGAAAGAGACTATATAATAAGATCAACAAAACCATGAGTTTACAAAACAAGGTCACCACATTTAAACAAGATCATGCACTGGGTAAGGGGATGAGATTTGGGTCGAGAACACGTTTAAACAAGATCATGCACCGGGTAACGGGATGAGATTTGGGTCAAGACTAGCGGCTGTGTTAGCTTAGGATAAAGCGGCTACGTTTTTTCCATTAGGCAATGACAAATGGTACCTACCATTTAGAAGGAATTAGTATATGTGTATTGTGTTCCCATACCCGTACCGACTTACCTGATGGGTATAATTTTCTCCTATTTATAAACCCACTAGTCAATGTGTACGTACAATGCACGTTAATTTGGATGTATATTAAGTGCATGCGGATATTAAATATGATATTATTTACGTGTTATTATGTGATTAACACTATTTTTGGTATGAAATTAATTGCACGCTAAACATGTTGAGCGCTCGACATTGAAGTAGTCTAGGTCGCTGGATTGACATGATTTGATGGCCGAGATTAATTGGATCTGCCCATTTGGGTCTTTTTATATTGAGTATAGATATAGATGAAATTAACTGCACACTAAACGTGTTGAACGCACGATATTGAAGCAGTCTAGGTCGTTGGATTGACATGATTTGATGACCGAGATTAATTGGATCTGCCCATTTGGGTATTTTTATATTGATATAGATATAGATAAATATATGTTAAAAATATATAGATAGATATAGATATAGATGTCTTTTTAATTTTCTCAAACAATTTTTTTTTACCCCATTGCCATGTTGACATGTCCGGGAGATCCCTTAATAGGCTTGAGCGGCTCAGCCTCTCCATTCCCAGGGCACCTTTCGTCGAGCACCTGGCAATGGCGGCTTCCTCCCCGTCCGCCACCTCTCAGATGCGCCTAAGCCCCCTCCGTCCTTATTAAAGACCACCGCCGCCGCCGCTTTCCTTCTATCCAACTCCCGCAAATCCCTACCTACCCCGCTCGCGTTCGCTCGCTTGCGCCCGAACTGCCCGCATCTCTCGCGGGCACAGACCCCCGTTCCGGTCCTTGCCTCTGCCGTTTCGTGGCTAGTGGATGCCCCTGCCCTTCCCCTCCTGCGAATCCAGGTGATTCGCATCACCTTCGTGTCGTCAGGATCCAGTTCGTGCGCAATGTCGGCGGTGGCGCCACCGCTGTGCACTTGGATCGTCGCCGCCTGCTTGTCTGCAACCTGCGTCGCTGACGATGAAGGGAAGCAGCGCAACTACATCGGCGGCGGGCTTTTCGGCACGCGCCGCCACCTTGCTGCGCGCCGCCGAGGCGGGGCACGCTCTGGTGAGGCCATTTCCGTTGCCTTCTCCGCCCTTTCATGGTTTCTTGGTCCTTATCCGAATGTCAACTGTAAAATTGCGGTCGGCTGTACGCCTGTAACCATGTAGGTCGTATCACAGGGTGTTCGGTGCGGGGTAAACGTCCGGGATTTATAGAGTTTCAGTTGTCAAATGGCTCGTGTGCATTTGGGGTTTCAGGCGAGAGACAATTATTCGCTGCTTTGTGCATGATTCTGTATGTGTAAACCTTGTTCTTATATGTGTGATGCATGCTCGAGTGAATTAGTGACTTCACCATGATGCCGTCATTAAAATAAAAGTATAATTTATCATAAACGTGGGATTTTTATCAGAATTGATTTATACATGAGGAAACTAAGTTGCAATATGGGAATTCGGTGTTGAAGATTGTACTATTAAAAACTGGTGTTTTTTGGGGAAATCATATGATTGGAATTATCGCTAATGTGCAACTTCCATTGCCATTTGTTTCATTTCATGCGAATAAACCTTCCAATATTGTTCATCGGTTCTGGTTGATTAAAGAAACATCTAACTGATAAACACTTCTTTGCGTGTGATGCTACTTTTCTTTTGTGTGAGTCTATTTGTAGCATATGCCGAATCAAATTAGTTATCTATCACCTAAATGAGATGCCTTATGGACTGCAGGAGTGCCCATTGCTGTTTCCTTTCATCCTGAAAGAGGAGGTGTGGAAAACAACAAATCTGAAACCAAACAACGGAGGGTAGTTGTCACTGGCATGGGTGTCGTGACTCCGTTAGGCCATGAGCCTGATGAGTTTTACAGCAACCTCCTACAGGGTGTCAGTGGAATAAGTGAGATAGAAGCATTTGACTGTTCCAGCTATCCCACGGTATTATTTTATTCTACTTAACTTGGGTGTGGGGTTTATTTTGCAATGTAGCTGAAATATCCTTTACAGTCACACTCCTTGACATGCTATCTTTCATACAGAGAATTGCAGGAGAAATCAAATCCTTTTCAACAGATGGTTGGGTTGCACCAAAGTTAGCTAAGCGAATGGATAAGTTCATGCAATATTTGATAGTTGCTGGTAAGAAAGCATTGGAAAATGGTGGGGTCACTGAAGGTATCATGAACGAGTTGGACAAATCGAGATGTGGAGTTCTAATTGGATCTGGTATGGGTGGCATGAAGGTCCGGATCTCACAGTGTATATATTTACTTGTAAAGAAGGCAGTGTTTATTACACTGTTTCCTTAATGCTTATGATGTTATTTTAAGCAGGTTTTTAGTGACGCAATTGAAGCATTGAGGGTCTCCTACAGGAAGATGAACCCATTTTGTGTACCTTTTGCAACTACAAACATGGGTTCTGCAATACTTGCAATGGATCTGGTGCATTATATGATCTGGATTATCAGTTTTTTTAATTTTCTCAGTGGTTAATGATGATTAATTTTAAGTCGTATGCCTATGCAGGGCTGGATGGGCCCAAACTACTCTATCTCTACTGCTTGTGCCACTAGTAACTTCTGCATCCTGAGTGCAGCCAATCATATCATGAGAGGGGAAACTGTAAGTAACTTGATTTTTCGTGACATCCTGTAAGGAACGCCCTACTTGTTGACATGTCCTAAACATGCAGGATTTGATGCTGTGTGGTGGTTCTGATGCTCCAATTATACCAATTGGTACGGAAACTCATTATTTGAGATGTCATCATCCCAATTGTTATTGGCTTATTGTTTTTTTACTTGAACATCTTGTCTTTGCATGAATATTATGGTGATCATTTCTACTGTTACATGCAGGATTGGGAGGTTTTGTGGCATGTAGAGCTCTTTCACAGAGAAATAGTGATCCAACAAAAGCTTCTCGGCCTTGGGACATGGTTAGTCCTCCAAGATTTGTTTAACATAACCACTACCTAGTAGCCAAATCATATGAATCTACAGTCTACGCTTCATGTTTATACCACTGATACATTTGTCTTCATGTTTACTGGCTTGGTGCACATATTTACCTGGTGGTGATGATTCTGCACTAGTCGCATGCTTGAAATTAGCAGAACACGTACTGTTTTAACAGTTCGTGTTGTCTATTTTTTCTGCAACAGGATCGTGATGGGTTTGTCATGGGAGAAGGGGCTGGTGTGCTTCTTTTGGAAGAACTTGAGCATGCAAAGGTTGTGTTAATGAGATTCCTTAGATATTTTTTGTTCGTGCTTTTTTTCTCCATTTGTGTAGTTCTTCCATGGTGATTTCTTTTCAAATGTCTGAATGGAATTTCCATTCTATAGCAAAGAGGTGCAGAAATATATGCCGAATTTCTGGGTGGAAGCTTTACGTGTGATGCATATCATATGACGGAACCACATCCTGAAGGTGAAAAATATTCTTTAACCTTGTGGTGCATCTATTTTGTGATACTTCCCAACTGAAATTAGAACAATTTTTGTACTAATATTATGTTTATGTAATATCAGGGAAGGGGGTTATTCTTTGTGTCAAAAATGCACTAGCTGATGCAGGAGTAACAAGGCAAGACATTAACTACGTAAATGCCCATGCTACATCTACACAGTTGGGTGATTTAAAGGAATTCGAAGCTCTTTGCCGCTGTTTTGGGCAGAATCCTCAGGCATACCTCCTGATTCAGAAACAATCTTCTCTCTCTTCTTTGGCGTGTAAATTAAGCTCCGGAATGATATGCATTTTATGCATTGCAGCTAAGAGTAAACTCAACAAAGTCGATGACTGGCCACTTGCTAGGTGCTGCAGGTGGAATAGAAGCTGTAGCTGCTATACAAGTAGGTCTTACTGTAGTTTTCTTTTTTTATTTGAATTTTAAATTTCCTGTTAGCTAATCTTATGCTACTGTTTATGAACTATCATTTTGGTTCCTGGCTATATTACCTTTGTGCGATTTCTTGAATTCTGAACTCCCATGCGGTTTATGAATACCTATGTTTAAAACTCCATGCATGGAGCCTTTATAATCTAGCAGCGCCATCTCACCCCAAGTCCGTAAATACGAGTCTTCCCCTAAGAGATGCTTTGTTAAGGGTAAGAAATGTTCAAATTAACAGAATATCTTACTACTCTCTCTATTTTCAGGGAATCAATATATATGCTACTGCTAAGTGGACAGTTCGAGAAATGCCACTACATAGTCTTAATTTTATTAGCATGCCATTGTTCAGTCACTGAATTCTGAAGAATCCCACTATGTCAAGAACTGGAAAACAGAACTCTTCTGTTATTCATTCTCCCCCCTTTCCACCCATCCTATATCCGCTCCAGTACCTCCCGCCAGCTTACCTTGCCTTGTGCTGGTGACCAGCTGCGATGGCCCGAGCCCTCCCTGCATCTCACTGATGCCTTGTGACATTGACCTCTCCACGTAGGGCGAGTACCGTGACTTCCCATGGGAGCGTGTCCTAGAGGTTAGGGTTGCGGTGGATGCTGGTGAGCAACAAGATGCACATATCTGGAGGTGGAGGAGGCCATGGAACACCAAGCTTGGCCATGAATGTGGAGTGGAGAATTGGACTTCCACTCTTAGCTTGGAGATCTTATCCCTAGCTCCGCTGCTGGGATGGGAAGCAATGGAAGTGGCGAGGAATGGGAACAGATGGGGGATGTGGAAGGAAGAAGCATAACATGATGCCATCCTTCAAGTTTCTGTAACGTAATAATTGCTTATTTAAATATCAAGTTTGGTAGTGGCATTTTTCAGAAGTGGAATATATCTAAATTCTCCCCTTCCTTTTATAGGGCACCCATGTATTCAAGATTTATTATACTTTGCAATGTTTTACCAACAATCAGTTTAAGGGCTGTTCGGCAATCCTCCCACTCCATGAAATCTCAGGATCTGTTGAGCACCTCCTTCCCCACTCTGTGATTTTGAACTGCTGCTCCACCAACTCCGGAAGCGGAGTTGTGGATGGGAGGGAACCCGAACAGGCCTTTAATAGGAGTAGTATATAAGGCCAGAAAAGTAGCAGTGTTGGCTTTGTATTTGATGTATTCATATGAGCATGTTATGCAAAATTAACAAGTGACAGTACATGAAATCTACAGCCTAGAGTTTAATTTGGTGGACTGTTAAGGTACGTTGTTTTAGTGAGTTGCAGCAAACCCAAAACGCAGGGATGCCTAGGTGCCTAGTCTAGAGTTTGAAGGTGCAAACAATAATAATTAAGCATACTTCATATGGCACGAAATAGATAAATATTTATGTAGCACATGGCTGGAGATTAGAAGGTATATCAGCACAATATCATTCCAAATTAAGTAATTTCTCTAGAGGGAGCAACATATTAAGAAGAGGGGTCACTGAGAAAAACACAGAACAAGCAAAAATGCAAAAATACGGTGCAACAGAGCAAGAGGCAGCAATATATAGAAGAGATCAAGAGGCAGCAATATATAGAAGAGATCCAGAGCAGATCAAATCATAGGGAGGAGAGAGAAGGAAACTAACCTGAGCTGAGCTGATCTCAAAGTTTTGCGGAGGCGGCAGGATGAGAAGGCAACTAAGATTTGGATGTTGGCAAGCCTGCTAGAATGTCGGCAGGCGGTCTCTTTCTCCCGGCAGTGGCACTAGTGGCTTTCTCACTCACCTGCAGCCTAACTCAAAACTCATCAAGTGCCATATCTGTTTTTTTCTCTCCTCACTCATGTGGTACCCACCCCTTAATTTTTTTTGCCTCCAATCATGGTCATGGTGTTGCCAGGCACTCAAGTCGTTGTGCATAACTCCCGCTAAGCTGTCACGACTTTAGCAACGCAGAGGCCACACACTGAAGAATTGGTCCATTCTGATGTGGATAATTATCGAGCTAGGACACACACATAATAAGCTGAGGTGGCATGTGTTGTTTGTGTGTTGGAGTGAGCGGGGACCATGTCAAAGCCTATTATGAGATTCCATTAAAAGGCATCTCTAACTCCTGTTCCAAATCATCGGAAAGTGAATTATAACTGTTCTGTACTCTCATCTCAATTTCGTTGTTCTTTGAGACATCACAATTTAGTATTCAGAGTAAGGTCTTGATCCAGCGGTGCTCCACAATCCCTCGATCGACCGCTAACAGCGACTGGCTGGTTGAGAGATTGCTCTATGGCTTAATCTCGTGTAAAACTGAAGTCGGCGTTCGACTGATTTGGAGGGAGATGCGCTGGCACACAATTCCAAGCTGTCCGCTCAAACTCGAATTGTTGTGGAGAAGATGGAACTGTGGTCACCTTGTTGAAAGCGGTCACCGAGGAAGTGGAATCCATCTCTGCCAAGTTGACTCCAACGACAGTGATTCACGAAAATCACGAAGCAGGTGGACGATCGGCAAGGACCCTGACATCGTCAAGCAGGCCGAGGTGACTCCCGTGGTGGTGACGCCCATGATTTCTCCCTTAGGCTGACAAGGCACCATTGCTCGCCAAGAACGGGCTTGGATCTGGCAGCTGCCGATTTTGTTCTGTGTGGCTAGTTTCGTCTGAAGCCACCCAAACACCAGTTCCCCACCTTCAAAGGCGAGTTTCCCCTTCTCTAGGTTGATCCTTGCTATAACTTTTTTGAGATGTACAACGTTCCTGGGCATCATTGGGTCAGCACGACAATGACGTACTTTGAGGGGGATGTGGCATTGTGGCAGCAATTGTACAAACGACTGCATCGCCGCATCCACTGGGACGCGGCCATTGCGGTGGTTATTGCTGAGATCGGCTGCGATGAGTTTGATGGCCAAATGTCCAAGATCTTGCAGCTGAAGCAAACCGGCATGGTGGCCAAATACAAGTTGGCGTATGTTAGAAATAGGCTGAAGTAGAGGAGCAAGAGGAGAGTTGGGGCTGTACACAGGAAAGTGGTTTTCTGAGCTGTATCTAGTATTGCTGCCGTGAGGACTATTTGTAGTAAATAGGCATGTCGGTTGTTGAAGTGTATATGTGGATTGCCTAGCCCTTTCCATCAGTTCGAATTTTGGTTGCACTGGCTAGTGCATGAAACTTAACATGGTATCAAGGCCTAAGGTCTTGAGTTCAAGTCCGGGCTTCGCAATTTATCCAAAAGTTGTTCTTGCCCCCTCTATGTCCACGTATAAGCCTTTTGAGCCATACCTCTGAGTCTATTCACATGTTGACTTCTCGCATCACATGTGAGAGGGGTGTTGAAGTGTATATGTGGATTGCCTAGCCCTTTCCACCAGTTCAGACTTTTTGGTTGCATTGACTAGTGCATGAAGCTTAACATGGTATTAGGGCCTAAGATCTTGAGTTCAAGTCCTCGCTTTCGCAATTTATTCAAAAATTGTTGTTGTTGCCCCTGTTCATCTATAGGCCTCTTGAGCCATACCTCTGAGTCTATTCACATGTTAACTTCCCGCGTCACACGTGAGAAGGGGTGTTGAAGTGCATATGTGGATTGCCTAGCCCTTTCCACCAGTTCAGACTTTTTGGTCGCGTTGGCTAGTGCATGAAGCTTAACATGGTATCAAGGCCTAAGGTCTTGAGTTCAAGTCCAGGCTTACGCAATTTATTCAAAAATTGTTGTTGCCCCCTATGTGTTGGTTATCTAGCAAGTATATGCCTCTTGAGCCATACATCTGAGTCTGTTCACGTGTCGACTTCCCCCGTCACATGTGATAGGAGGTGTTGAAGTGTATATATGGATTGCCTAGCCCTTTCCATTAGTTCGGACTTCTGGTTGCGTTGGCTAGTGCATGAAGCTTATCATGGTATCATGGCCTAAGGTCTTGAGTTCAAGTCCCAGCTTTTGCAATTTATCCAACACAGTGACAATGGGATCTCGCAGTATATCATAATTTGGGTCTGTCCAACACCATTGTTCTGCCAACAATGTGTTCCCATTATTCCCGGCATCTTTGTTACTTAAACAATGAGCTATAATCAGGAAAACGGAACCATCATGCAATACATGAGCTAGTCTTAGAGGTAAAACTAGGGATCTACTTGGTGTTTATGTTTTCAGACATACAATTGGGTTTCTCTTCGAATCTAATATCGAGAACAATTGCAAATAACAACAACAACAACAAAGCCTTTAGAGCATCTCCAACAGGCACGCAACGCGCTAAATAAATTTTACAGCGCCGAAATAGCATCTTTTTGCGCGCAGCAGAGTGCTGGCTCCAGCGGCCGATACAAAATATGGCGCGCGTGAGCAGCTTCAGCAGGCGCTGCAAAATCTGGCGCGCGCGAGCAACCGGTACTACGACGCAACACATACGAACAATATGAAACAACATATAGATAAAATTCAAATAGCATAGTTCAAGCCCAACACCACAAACTAGTCCATACGATACAAATAAAAATAGATAAAAACGATACTACGATGCAAATATACTAGAAACTACTCCTCGTTGTCATCCTCGGTGGTGTAGTCCGACGACAGAAACACTTCATCCCACCGAGGATCATTGTCGTCAAAGGTCGACGCAGATCCCAGTTCGCACTGCGCAATTGCCAGTGCCTTCAGCGCATGCTTGTCCGCCCGATCCGCGGCTCGTTGCGCCCTCCTCTGTGCCCAGAAGTTGTTCTCGGCGGCGACATCCTCCGGGAAGCGCTGGCGCCACTCTGCCGTGGCGTACTCGTCCGCCTCGGCGACGAGGAGGCGGCGCTCCCGCCTACGCAGATGCGGCGGTCCTAGTCGGTGATTAGCCGCGGCAGAGGCGCGAGATCCTGCGCCTGCTTGCGCGTACGGGCGTCCGAGAAATTCATCTGTGAACGTGGCCGGTTGAGGCGCCACGCAGCTGTGTCGTACGCGCGGGCGGCCTCATGGGCCTTCTCGAACGTCCTAAGACCGAGACGTATATCACCGGAGCGGATCTCCGCGTAATACACGCCGGAGGGGCGGGCGCGGACGCCGAGGTAGCCGGAGCTGCTCCGGGCGCGTGGCGGCATGTTGTCGGTGGGGGAGAAGGCGCGGTGGCGTGGGGAGAAGGGCAGCGGGGCGCTGGAGGCGAGGAAGAAGGGCGCGGCAGGGAAGGAGGTGATGGAGTGGCGGTTGGCGGGCTCGCACGTGCGGGTTTTATAGAGCGCACCCGACGCCGCGCGCCAAAACTGTCGCGTGCGTTGCTGTTTTTTCGTGCGAGCGCGCGCAATTCTTTTCCACGCGCCTGCTGGAGGGCCAAACCGCCCCGTGCGCGCTAAAAATACCTTTTTCCCGCGCGCGCCATATCTAGCGCGCCTGTTGGAGATGCTCTTAGTCCTAAACAAGTTGGGGTAGGCTAGAGGTGAAACCCATAATGTCTCGCAACCAACTCATGGTTTTGGCACATGGATAGCAAGCTTCAACGCACCCCTGCCCATGGTTAGTTCTTTGGTGATACTCAAGTCCTTCATATCTCTCTTTACGGATAGCCCCGACCCTGTGTGGGGGGAGCGGGGCGGCCGCCCCGGGCCCCAAGGTGCTAGAGGGCCCCCAATTCTTCTCTTAATTGGCTTAGCGCCTTGGCCCGGAGTGCCGATGTATTTACATACTCCAAAGCGAGAAAATGGGTGCCCTTCTCCTACAAACTTTTCCTTGATTTCCTCGCTTTCCTTCGTGCTACTAGTACCATTGAGGGCCCTTTCAATTGATTAATAGAGCAGTTATTGCATGCGATTAATTGGGCATAGTTATATGAAAAAAATCCTCCCTTAATTTCCTTCCTTAGCCAGTTAGTCTTCCCAAAAAAATCATTCATTAATCCACAAGCTGTAAGGGCCAGTTCGTTTGGGGGGATTAAAAAATAAGCTGCCTCTCCCCAGCTTAAAAAATAAGCCGCTCTCAAAATTTGTTGAGGCTTCTAAAGTAGTAATCCCATAACTCGCATAGAAGCCCAAATGAATGAGAGAGGCGGCTTATGGGAAAAGTCGGGGATGACGTGGTTATTTTTTAAGCCGCCAAAAGAACTGGCCCTAAGTTGTGTGCCCAATTTTGCGAGAAAATCAGGACAATGGGAAGCGACAATACCACAACACACGGGCGATAATAGATCAAGATCGTGACGCTTGCTATCCATCTACTGTGAGTAAAAAAAAGATATCAATCTACTATGTGTGCATGGTGCTGCCTCGGGTCGGAGCAGATCTAAGTCGGAGGAAGGCTGGACTGCCGGAGATAGCCAGTCGCGCTGTCTCGCACGAGACCACACTGACAAGCCGGGAGGCTAGATCGTACTGTTAGGGCACGAATAGAATTACAGAAGAGAAGGTATGTCTCTAATCTCTACTTGTATAGGTAGTCTTTGGCCTAGGAAATTTTATCATGATGGTTGATTAAAAGTTATGAACGATCATCGACATGCATGGCCTCTGTGTCATTACAATTGGGCACTAATAATCGATTTATGAGTATTGTTAATGGATATATATCATTGTGGTTATTAATTTTTATATTTGGGGACTTGCCGGTAATTGCTATGGAGAGGATTAAACTAATCCGTAAGGTAAGGGCAATACATAATACATTGTAACATCTAAATGGATGACAACGTGGGTGATCAATGGCATTTAAATCCGGAAATTGCTTTTGGAGGCCGAGCTCCATGAAGGCCTCCAAATGCAAAATTCAAAATTCATGAAAATTCATGTTTTTACATTTTAAAAAATCTGAAAAAATAAAGAGACAGATGAAGGCATAATGCACAAGTGGGTAAACTTTCAGGACGAAATACGTTAAAATGAGGGCTGTGCAAAAGACAAATCCGAGGCTTTTTAACACATGATACTATTCATCCTCCCAAGACCATGAATTTGTCTTCTTTGTATAGGTCGCATTTCAACGTATGTCATCCTGAAATTTTACAACATACGGCTCACATCCTTGTTTACTTGTACAATTTTTTTTTTGATTTTTTTGAAACCAAATTTTTTGAATTTTGTTTTTTCTTAAAAGAGGCCAAGATTCAAAATGTCATTCTCCATTTAAATCATCCATTAGTCTCCACCAGCTACCAGTTTTTACTATAGCTGATTAGGATAAACTTAATAATAAAGCTAATGCTCATATTAGTAAAGAAGAGACTTATAAGAGAAAAATATTGTAGTATTTCCGATTCAAAATATTTTTTTGCAATACTTAATTATGTTTATGTTAAGGGCCCTAGGTTTAGTTCCGCCTCGGGCCCTTGAAATCTCAAGACCGGCCTTGTTTACGGACTCCTCCCATGTCAAGTTCGGTAAGTTCGGTCTACCCGACCTCTCTTGATATTATCAACATGCTTTAGCCGTCCGCTATGCACTGGCGCTTCTGGGGGCCTTCCCTGAATATGCCCAAACCATCTTAGACGATGTCGGACAAGCTTCTCTTCAATCGGTGCTACCCCAACTCTATCTCGTATATCATCATTCCGGACTCGGTCCTTCCTTGTGTGGCCACACATCCATCTCAACATGCTCATCTCCGCCACACCTAATTGTTGAACATGTCGCCTTTTAGTCGGCCAACACTCAGTGCCATACAACATTGCGGGTCGAACCGCTGTCCTATAGAACTTGCCTTTTAGCTTTTGTGGCACTCTCTTTGTCACAGAGAACGCCAGAAGCTTGGCGCCACTTCATCCATCCGGCTTTGATTCGATGGTTCACATCTTCATCAATATTCCCATCCTTCCGCAGCATTGACCCCAAATAATGAAAGGTGTCCTTCTAAGGCACCACCCACCCATCAAGGCTAACCTTCTTCTCCTCCTCGTGCCTAGTAGTACTGAAACCGCATCTCATGTACTCGGTTTTAGTTCTAATAAGTCTAAAACCTTTCAATTTCAAGGTTTGTCTCCATAGCTCTAACTTCCTATTGACCCCCGTCCGACTATCATCGACTAGCACCACATCATCCACAAAGAGCATACACCATACGATATCTCCTTGTATATTCCTTGTGACCTCATCCATCACCAAAGCAAAAAAGATAAGGGCTCAAAGCTAACCCCTGGTGCAGTCCTATTTTAATCGGGAAGTCATCAGTGTCACCATCAGTTGTTCGAACACTTGTCACAACATTATCGTACATGTCCTTGATGAGGGTAATGTACTTTGCTGGGACTTTGTGTTTCTCCAAGGCCCGCCACATGACATTCCACGGTATCTTATTGTAGGCCTTCTCCAAGTCAATGAACACCATATGCATGTCCTTCTTTTACTCGCTATATCTCTCCATGAGTTGTCGTAAGATAATGCCTTCCATGGTTGACCTCCCAGGCATGAAACCTGACTGATTTTTTGTCACACTTGTCATTCTTCTTAAGCGGTGCTTAATGACTCTCTCATAGCTTCATTGTATGGCTCATCAGCTGAATTCCACGGTAATTAGTACTCCCTCCGTCCCAAAATAAGTGTCTCAACTTTGTACTAAAGGTTGAGACACTTATTTTGGGACGGAGGGAGTACAACTTTGAACATCCCCCGTCTTGAAGATTGGTACTAATATACTCCGTCTCCATTCTTCTGGCATCTTTTTGCCCAAAAAATGAGGTTGAAAAGCTTAGTTAGCCATACTATAGCTATGTCTCCGAGGCCTCTCCACACCTCAATGGGGATACAACCAGGGACCAACCCCTTGCCTCCTTTCATCCCTTTTAAGGCCCCCTTGACCTCAGACTCCTGGATTCGCCGCACAACACGCCTGCTGGTATCATCAGAGGAGTCGTCCAGTTCAATGGTAGAGCTCTCATTCTCCCCATTGAACAGCTTAACGAAGTACTCCCACCATCTATCTTAATATCCTCATCCTTCACCAGGAGCTGGTCTGCTCTGTCCTTGATGCATTTGACTTGGTCAACATCCCTCATCTTCCTCTCTCAGATCTTGGCCATCTTATATATCGGCGTACGGCAATCTATGGGACCAGAGAGCCCCTTACGTTCGGCGAGGGCTCTCAGCACACAAAGAGCAGCAACAACCGTGAAAGCACTCGAGCAACAACCGTGAAGTTAAAACCCTACTCCTGCTTAGTGGATTATGTGCATATGAGCCCTGTGATTACAGAGAGCGCGACCTTGCCGGCAAGGAGCTCGGGAGGTGCTGCTAAGCTACTGCAAATGGGCAGTGTTTCGATCTTTGTAAAGGTTGCCATGGCCCTGCTTTTATAGATGAAAGGGGCCACCATAGTGGCAAAATAATAATTACAGAGGGGAAATAGTGGATGCAGTGTTATCATACCTAACACTGATGGTGTAGGACAAACACATTAAATGCGTCGTGATGTGTCACGCCGGGACAAATACTGGCAAGGGAGCGCCACTCCACCTGTACCGTCAGCCATCTACCTTTTATTACCGTGACACGCCCTCTGGACGGGTGTCAATAAAGTTGATCTTCAGGCGGTGGATCGTCACGTGCCCCGACAAGCTTCACCTAACCGCCTGCGCGCTCGCCACCCGTCGGCAAGATCTTGACAGGTAGGTGCGGTAGAGCGGTGGAAGAGGTTTGGGCTTGATGGTGCAGAGCTTGCCGGCAATGTGGAGAATGCCTTGCCGGAAAGGTTGCTTCTCGGCAGCCTGAGTCTTGATCTTCAGTACTTCCTTTAGTACTTCTTGATGACCTACCTCAAAGTCTTCTTCATGGTTTTATCTACCATGTCTTGAGTGCTTTGTGATGGAACTATCTTTCGTCAAGCCCTTGTCGGCAAGGAGGCTACAACTATCTGTGCGTAGTCAGGGGTATGAACACCTATGTTCAATACACTGACATAATAGATGTCCCTTTCGCCTTCCTTCGTGTCTAACCGCTCGTAGAGGTCCTCATACGCCTGACCCCTTGCTTCACTCACAGCTCGTTTTGTGGCCTTCTTTGCCATCTTGTACTTTTCTATGTTGTTTGCGCTCCTATCCAGGTATAGGCGTCTCAAACAATCTTTCTTCTCCTTAGTAGCATTCTGGACATCATCATTCCACCACCAGGTATCTTTAACTTCGTTTCTACTTCCCCTGGACACTCCAAACTCCTCTGATACCACCTTATGAATGCAAGCCGCCATCTTGGTCCACATATTGTCTGCATCACCTCCTTCCTCCCAAGGGCCCTCCTTAATGACCCTCTCCTTGAACGCCTAAGCTACCTACCCCTTGAGCTTCCACCACTTCGTTCTAGCGTCTTTGGCACGCTTATCCCGCTGCACACGAATCCAAGAGCGAAAGTCAGCCACCACAAGCTTATGCTGAGGGACAACACTCTCTCCAGGTATCACCTTACAATCTAGGCACACACGTCTGTCTTCTCTTCTCGAGAGGATGAAATCAATCTTGCTAGAGTGTTGACCACTACTAAAAGTCACTAGATGTGATTCTCTCTTTTTAAGGAGGGTATTAGCTACGATCATGTCGTAGGCTAGAGCAAAGCTTAAGACATCTTCTCCTTCTTGATTCCTGATGCCATAGCCAAAGCCCCCATGCACCCCTTCAAAACTTGTGTTAGATGTACCCATGTGGCCATTGAGGTCTCCTATGAAGAGGTTCTCGCCAATCGGTACACTCCTAACTATGTGATCCAAGCCTTCTGAGAACTCCTTGGTGTTCTCATTGTGGCCTACTTGCGGGGCATACGCGCTGATAACATTGAGACTAAGTCCCCAACTACCATCTGGACCAGTATAAACCGGTCCCCATGTCTCTTGACGTCTACCACTCCATTCTTGAGGCTCGTTTTGATCAAGATGCCTACTCCATTTCTGTTCGCGAGCGTCCCCGTGTATGTTAGAGTACGTAATGGGCCACAGCTTGAAGCCGGTATCCTCCACCTCCTTCGCCTTCTGTCGCCTCCATTTGGTTTCTTGGACGCAAAGGATATCAACACCTCTCCTCACCGCTATATCAACTCAACCACTCTTATGGAGATGAAACCAAAAGATTTTCGTTGCGCGTAACCCTCTCAGCGACGCGCCACATCGGAACCCTGGTGTGGCGTCAAATGGGCAATGGCCGGGCCGTCACCACCCCGGTGGCGCGCCGTATCTTGATCTAGATACGATGGCAAGTGAGCAAGGATCAGGTCGCCGCATCCTTAATGGCGTGCTACACTGATGCCCGGGTGTAGTGGAAAATGTGCAAGGGTCTCCATAAGAACAGTTGCAAATTTATCACAAACATATAAACTTAATTATGAACAAGGAAATAAGTAATAACATTTCATTATTGCCTCTATTCCAACTTGAGTCACTTGAAGGACTTGCACGAGAGGATTTCTTTGATCATTTTTGGAGAATTTCTGAAAGCCGGTTTTCTTCGTGAACTTGTTGAATTTCCTCACAAGATGTGCGACGTCTTTGTGGATTTGGGATAATCAGAATCACATGAGGGATCTTCTTCAGATGAAGAATCAGCTTTAGCCTTTAAAGCTTTCGCTTTTAAATCATGACTCTTGTGATAGCTTGGTCCATACAAATCTCTCTTTTCTTCTTGCTGCAGCTCGTGTGTGTTGAGCCTCCTGAGAACATCAGTTGGGTCAAGTTACTTGTAATCAGGACGCTCTTGAATCATTAGAGCCAGTGTATCAAAGGTGCTATCTAGCAATCTGAGCAGTTTCTTCACCACTTCATGGTCTGTGACGTTAGTGGTGCCTAGAGCTTGAAGTTCATTGGATATATCGCTATCTAGCAATTTGAGCAGTTTCTTCACCACTTCATGGTCTGTGATGTTAGTGGCGCCTAGAGCTTGAAGTTCATTGGATATATCCAAGAGACGATCATAAGTATCCTGGACACATAAATTTTCCAGCCTCTTCAAGTGCTTGAAGCGGCTGTGAAGAGCATCAATCCTGGTATCTCTTCGAGTGGAGACATCTTCATTGACTTTTTGTAGCTGATCCATATCTACTTCGTAGTCCTCAGAGAGCTAATGTGACCATATTGCCCTTTCTTGGGGCAATCACATGGGGTCTCTGGCTTGAGCATCGTTATGTTGTTAGGATCAAGTATCACATAACCTTCAATAACTCTCCAGAGTCTTCATCGACAACATTAGACGCAGAGACATCTTATTCTTTCAATAAGGGTAGTCCGTGCCACTGAAGATTGGCGCTTGGCGGAAGCCTTGAAATTCCATGTAGTCGACATAACTGAAACTCTAGGTGGTTACCAAATCACACAGAATAAGGGAGCACCTTGCTCTGAAGGGGAGTGGGAAATTTTTCTGGAATTATTCGAGAGAAGCTAGTTCTTCGAAGAACAACAATCTGAACATAACAGGAATATAAGAGACTAAAGAAAAACTAAACAACACATTCAATCAAAGTCTTCAGAACAAAGGAGAGCATGCAAGCGACGAAATAAATCAAGTGAACTATCCTAACACATTACGTATACATTTCATCACAAAGACACTAAAAGTAGAACAAAGCATAAGTAAATGCATAAATGCAACTGAACAAATAAGTTCAGTGGAAGTCTTCAAAGAGGAAAGGGATCAAATTCTTCAGAACAGTTATTCAAAGTAAACAGAAGTGAAGAATATGGAACCAGGGCTCGGTAAAGACGATCGATTTGTGGCACCAGTTCAAGTTGCTATGACAACTCTACGCCTGGTTGGAGGGGCTGAGATTTAGCTCAGAAGACCAACTCTTCCCATTCTCCTTGAGCTAAGATCACACAGATATCGCTAATCACTCGTGGTAGATCTCCAAACTTTCACATACTTGTTCTTCAGCAATCCACAATGACTTTTGGATGCTTAATTGACGCCTAATAGTTTGGAAGATCACAATCTTCAAGTGTAACAAGTCTTCGATTTACCCGAACAATTTCTTCAGTGATGCTTAATCACTTTGGCTATTAGGTATTGTGTTTTTTCTCACTAGGATTCACTCAATTTCACCGGGAGGATGAATTGATGAGACAACACTTGTCTAAATTTCACACGGAGCAACCAACCAACAGATGGTGGAGAGGGGTGGCTATTTATAGCCGGGGTCGCAACCCAAGGCCTGATATGACCGTTGGACGGGACGGGCCCGCCAACGAGCCGTTGCCAGCGAGGCAATGGTTGGAAATTTGAACTCTCAAATTCCTCATGGTAGGAGAACCAAACTGCTAGTTTCCTAACTCTTCAGCGAGGACTTTGACTAAAGTGCCCTGAAGAATATCATCTCGGACACTAAAGAAAAAGACGCTGCGCTCGAAGAGATTTCCAAAGTCTTCACTCGAAGCAATAGGTTTGGATTGAGCACACTTTGGAAATGTTGTGTTCGTATCACCTCCCCCCCTCTTAATAGTACGGATTGCCCTGTTTTTTTTTTTTTGAAAAGGAGGAATACCCCCGGCCTCTGCATCAATCGATGCATGTGGCCATATTATTAAATAAAAACGTAACAAGGTCATAAGGTCCAAAGATGCTCATATTGAGCAGTAGTCGAAAGTAAATAAAACTGGAAAGCGCCACACCCGGCGATATAAGACTGAAAAAGTGCCACATCCGGCGATATAAAAATAAGATACGATGCCTACACACCTAGCCTACTATTAGCTCACCACCCAAATCGGCTAAAGATAAGCCCGTGCTACCATCTCCCAACGGTTGCACCAATAACCAAAGGCTCCCTGAAGTCCGCATGAGTGAGTAAGGACCACATACAGATCCAAGCTGTAGCTCTGTAGATAACCTGCAAAAAATTGGTGAATTGTGTCCCATTAAAAATCATCATTTCTAGTGTTCCATATAGCCCAAAATAATGCACATACTCCTATCCGAATATGTTTAGCTAAGTGTACGTCCACTCCATTAAGCCATGTCCCAAATAACGTATTTATGCTCCTTGGAGGTTGAACGTTAAAGGCTATATGAATTGATCGCCATAATAATTGTGCAAGAGGACATTCGAGAAAGAGGTGTTTAATGGTTTCATTTTGATCACAAAAACAGCATCTAGAGTTACCAACCCAATTCCTTTTTGCCAAGTTATCTTTGGTTAGAATAACCTCTTTATGGACAAACCACATAAATATTTTAATACGAAGCGGAACTTTAATCTTCCAAATATGCAACGACCTCGACAATGGCCCGGAGTCAATTAGGTCCGAATACATGGATTTCACTGAGAAGATGCCATTCGTGGTTAACTTCCAGCGAATTGTATCCGCCTGATCAAATAGGTGAACCTCCATAACCTACGAACCAGGTGCAACCAAGCATTCCAACGTTCCCCTACTAGGGATCTCCTAAATTGAATATTAAGTGGTATCGAATTTAATACTGTGGCAACATAATCCTCCTTACGTTGCACAATATTATATAAGGATGGATATTGCAAAGCCAAAGGCGTCTCCCCTAGCCATGTATCCTCCCAAAATCGAGTGGTTTTACCATTACCAACTAGGAATTTCACTCATTGGAAGAAAGTTGCTTTCGTCCTCATTAATCCCTTCCAGAATGGTGAGTCCGTTGGCCTAGCGGTGACTTGGGGCAAAGTCTTGTGTAAGTATTTATTCCGCAAGATTTGTATCCACATACCTACGGATTGCCCTGTGACTCAATGAAAAATAAAAAGAACTATAAAAAGACTAAGCCTTCACGATCTAGTTCTTCGGTTAATTCTTCAAATGGGTGCACCAAATTCGTCAATGTTTCCTTCACATTTGTAGGCATCACATTCATTGGTTAAACCTTCAGAGACTTCCACCTGTGTATACTCACAAAGACATTAGTCCCTTAACCACTTTTGTCATCAATACTCCAAACCACAAAGGTGGCACTAGATGCACTTACATTTGCCAAGAAGAATCAAGTAACAACCACCTTTTATTCATTCAAAGGCCTGCAGATACTCAGAAAAGTAACCCGCAACAGGTATTCATCACTCATTGTGCTAGTACTAACTTCAGCGTGCTAGTACTAACTTCAGCGAGCAACTGCTAGGAGCCTAATATAAACTATGCACTATTTGTTCTGATGCAAATCATGCAAATGATAATATCATACTTCATGATTGTATTCTTCATCATGTATCCTTTGTTTCTATGCAGGCTATAAGAACCGGTTGGATCCATCCGAATATCAATCTAGACAATCCGGAGAAAAATGTGGTAATTTTTTGTTGATACACAAGTCTTTTTTTCTCTTGCATGAGTCTTATAGCACTTCACATCAGATTGAGCCAATGCTGGTATAAAGAATAGTTATGCCAGGCCAGTTATGTTTTTTTTTCTGCCGTGCTATTGTTTACCGAAGAAGTTTTAAATGAAAAAACAAACCTAGTGAATCTAATGAGTAGTGGTTCGTTTAATAGGATGCCATAATTTTGCTCCTAGTGTGTTCCAACTCCTCGGAGAACTCTTTATTGCAACCTTGAACAATTGCCCTGAGTTCAGATTTTAACCTCCTAAGTTCCTCTGGGTAAGCTGCCAGAAGTCTTCATATGAATCCAAATCCTGGGTCAGGTGGATTTGACATCCTCTTGGGTAAGCTGCCATATCAGTTAAGTGAGCCGTCCCAGCATTGCCAGATTCATTGCTGACACGTCATCACCGCCACCTATTAACAAGGTGAAAGCACTGGAGTTCGTCATCTCTCTCAAGCTACTGCATGCTTCTGTGGATCTCACTTCTCCCACCTGTTTGCGGCAGTCCTGAAGCCCTGCTCTTGTGTCAGTGTGGAACCTCTACTCCCTCAAGCTACCCGGGGTTGCATGCAGAGCCCTACCCCCGTTCCACTGCTGTGCTGAAGCTCTCTCTCTCTCTCTTCACTCCGCCATGATGATGCCCTCTCGACTAGGGTTATACAGAAAAGGGAAAAGGTAACTTGATTTGAGGGTAAAGAGAGAGCACGAGGAGAACGAGCCTTTCTAATCTGCAATGCTGACGTGGTGATGACATTGGAGTGCTGGTGTGGCGGTGATGACGTTGTAGTATGGCAGTGGCTCACCTGAAACTGACGTGGCAGCTTACTTAGCCTGTAGCTGGAGTCAAACCCCACCTAACCCAGGATTTGATGGGCATGAAGACTTTGAGGGCCCAAGTTAAAACAATTAGGGGTTGGAAGTTGAAATTTGAAATCTAAACTTGGACAAAAGTTCATTGTTGAAAGATGGATACCACTCACACCACGTGTAGCGTTCAGAAAAAGTCGAGGCTAAGAAAGATTTTGGGGCTTTCAGGTTTAAACACTGGAAGGAGAGCGGCCAAGGAAAATAGATTCTGGTGTCAAGTCTAGTTCAAGAGTGAGTCCTAGAGAATAAGGCGAACAAATGGGCCACTAAGTCAGGCCACACAACTACCACTATTACTGTTCTGGTCCCTTTTTCCTGGTTGAATGGGTTTCACCAGGGAGGCTAAGACATTGCACAATATTTTGCTCTGCTAGACCCGGCTCTAGTAATTTTCTTAGACTCACCTCATAGTGGTCATGCTCTAACTCCGCCCCTGGCCTACAAATTCATCAACATAGCAAATGTAGAAGTTATTTTGAACACGGAGTTTTCATCTTTTTAACGGTTTATGATCTTTTTGCCATGTTTTCATTGAATATGCTTAAATTTTAATCTTGTAGGATGTCAGCTTGCTGGTGGGATCACAAAAGGAGAGATGTGATGTGAAAGTCGCATTGTCGAATTCATTTGGATTCGGTGGGCACAATTCATCAATTTTATTTGCGCCCTTTTGAGCTCGTTTGGTGTGCTAGCTTATGACACAATTGTGTCGTGGAACTGGAATTTTGACAAAGCTCGGCAAGACAGCAACATTTCATGAGCCACAAATTTGTAATGGGAATCCAACTCAGTAGAATATATTGCTACATAGGTGAGCAAAGAAAGCAATTAAGTTTCTTTTGTATTGCAAAAGCAAATACTATATCCCATGCAAGGGTGTCCATTCAGAAGTTAATCAAGACGTTGCACATGCACTTTGGTACATCCTATTTTTGTACCAGATGCTATTTGATTCGTCGTAATGGGAACTTTAATGGGGCCGGTATGTTTTCCTCTCGCTGTTTTACCAGGCAGAGACAATGCTTGCTGACGCAAAACTGACTTGTTGTGGTAAATTGTTTGTTGTCCAAAGGGCTGCAAATTGCTGTTGTATCTTGATGTGTTAATTACTGTAATAAGCAGCCATAGTAGCTGTTTTAATTTTTAATTCAGCGTCGGTTTTTATGAAGAAAATAAAAATGCATGGCCTCTATGGTATCCGGTGATGCTGGGGCAACGGTGCTCCCGTGATAAGGGCTCCTGGGCCGTCGGATCTCAGATGGCTAAGAAGCTGCTGTACTTGTGCATATTTTTTGAACTGCTTGAGGACTTTTCTGCAAAAATGTCCATCTCACGGGAGCCCCCGGATCTGAGGTCCAACGCGCGAGCTCCCACCGGAGGACCTGATATTTTCCCGGGGTATCTTGCGCCTGGATGATGAGCAGTGTTCGATGAGTTTCTGATTAGGTGGGTTCTCTGCTCACTGAATCTGTACCGAATGTTATATCCTCACGTTAGATGCAGTTAATGCTGTTTAATTCCTTTTCGTCGCAAATGAGAAAGATACTCGCAGAGGAACAGGGACAGGAACTTATTTCTTAGGTGCGGCTATAGGATCGAATCATTAGTTACTAAGCTCCCATGAAAACGAAGCTGATCGAGGCTGTCTGTTGAGAATATACTGCATGTCTACTAGCAAAAGAGCCCGTGCGTTCTAAGAGGAGAAAAAAAAATACCACATGCCCCTTACGCAATAGCAATGACTCAAGACCCCAATGGGCCCAACTTTATTTCAACATGGCATCTTATTAGTCTTGCCATTTAACTTTCTTCCCACTCTCGCCGATAGACATGCATGGTTATAGATGGTTTCTTTTGTCTCCAATTTGTTTTTGTTAAGGTGTTCATTCTTAATTTAAAACGGCACCGATACAAAAAGAGACTATCGTGCACTACTGATTAACGTTGCATCCTAAATACTCCATCCGTCCCAAAATAAGTGTCTTGAGCTTAATATAAATTTGTACTAGAGCTAGTACAAAGTTGAGACACTTATTTTGGGACGGAGGGAGTAGCATTTAAAAAATTATTAACTTGTGAAACACATCATATTTAGATTCTACATATTTTTCTAATCAATATTCATATATAACATATTAAAATTGGAGTTAGGGTTTAGAAGATATGAATATTTTTAAAGCATTTGAATTTGTCTCTAAACGGCATTTAAAAATGGTTAACGAGTAAAAATAACATCATAGTTGTATTCTATATAGTTTTTGAATCAATTTTCATATATAACATGTTAAAATTGGAGTTACAGTTTAAAAGATATGAATATTTTAAAAAATATATTTGAATCTATAAAAAAGTTATTTTCTTGACGGAACAGCGGGGCAATTAACCGAAATCTGAGGGGGTTTTCTGAAAACTACGAAACATTTTATGTTCTCATTTAATATAGGACCGCAGGTTGATAACCGAAACTTTAGGGGGTTTTACGCAAAAAGCAAAACATTTTTCAGTTCCCACTTAAATCTGGACTGCGGGTTGATTTCAGAAAAATAGAGGGACTTTTTTGCAAAAATGCCAACGACGGACGACCAGAAGCGATCGGTGCTTTATTATTAGGAGAAGATTTGTATTTTTAGCTCACCTCCGGTTTCCTTGTATAGTTGAGGTTGGGGCCCACATTATACAACATGTATACGTGCGATTGCACCTGATCAATACATTGAAAATTGCACCATACTATTCCACATGGTATCTGCCTTCCCACGATCCCCCTAACCCTAGCTGCGGCGCCCTTCTCCATTGCGCCGCCGCCCATCGCGCCGCTGCTGTGCCGCCCCGCACCTCTCCCTGCGCCCCCGCTTCCCTAGTGTCGCGCCCCTCCCTCCCCACCCTTCTGTGCCGCGCCCGCACCACCCTCCCGTGCCGCGCCGCCTCCTCTTTTTCCCTCCCCCACAACCCTAAACCTCCCAGCCACCGCACCCTCCACCAACCCTAACCCTAGCCCGTGCCATGTCTTCCTCCGGTCGCAGCAACCCGTTCGCCTCCTCCCTCGGCTCCGATTCCAAGGTTCCCAACGCCACCGACATCCGCAAGGTGCCTCTCTCCGATCACGTCCCCATCAAACTCTCTCATACGACGTCCAACTACTACGCGTGGAAGACCTACTTCAATCTTCTCTTCCGCGAGTACAATCTTTGTGATCATGTGGACGACACCACCGACTTCCTCACCATGAACCGCGACTCCAATTGGATGGCCATCGATGCCACCCTCATCCGGTGGTTCTTCCTTACCGTTTTGCCGGACATCTTCCACGCTGCCGTTCGCGACGGGGACGATGCCTACACGGTGTGGACCAAGATCAATGGCCCCTTCACCGACAGCAAGCTCCAATGGTCGTCTTCCTACATCAGGAGTTTTTAGGGTGTCACCAAAACGACTCCACCATTGACGCCTACTGCCTGCGCCTCAAGACCCCCTCTGACGAGCTCAACGACATCGAGTTCAAGGTTGGAGATGAGTTTCTTCTCTCCACCCTCACCGTCGGTCTCAATGAGAATTTCGGCAACGCCGCGTCAAATCTCACACTCATGGCCAACCCCACCTATGAGCAGGCGGTGGCCTACCTTCGCCTCGAGGAGTGCCGGATGAAGAACCTCCACATCCGCACCGTCCCACTGCGCTCCAATGGTGGGAATTGCCTCCGTGGCCGCGACAGTCAGCGTACCAACGGAGGCAACGGAGGCAGGAGTGGTGGGAACCAGCCCGGCTACAGCAACCAGCAGCCCACACCACCATGGAGCGGTGGCTACAACCCCTGGACGGGGGTCGTACATGCCTGCAACATGCCCATGCCACGCTCGCCGGTTCCAGGGATTCTTGGGCCACGTCCGCAAGGCCATCAGGCCCTTCTCGCCGTCGGACCGCAGTTGGGCCCTGTCGCCGCCCCCCCAGCCTATGGTGGTTTTGGGTCCGCCGCACTCGCTGCACCTGTCGCCGCCAACGGTGGCTTCAGGCCCGTCGCACCACCCGCCCGCCTTGAGTTCGGGTCTGCAACGTACCCCCCGGTGGACCACCCGACTATCCCGGCCACTCCTAGGATCCGGTGCTGCTAGCCGCCCTCCAGTAGGCCCCTTCTGTAGCGCCTTACTCCGGGGCGGCGACTGGTTCATGGACACCGGTGCCTCTGCTCACATGGCTGCTCATCCAGGTAACCTCCTTTCCGCTTACCCTACTTCCACCTCTTCCCGTTGTTGGTAATGGTGCCTGTTTTCCCATCTCTCATGTTGGTTTACTTCTTTTCTATCACCATCTAGGTCTTTGTCTCTTAACAGCGTCATTATATCTCCATATCTTATTCAGAATTTAGTTTCTGTTCGTAATCTCTCTCGGGACAATTCTGTAATTGTGGAATTTGACGAACTTGGTTTTTCTGTTAAGGATGCTTGCACCAGGATGGTTCTTCACCGATGTGGAAGTCCCGACGATTTATACATCGTTCAGTCGCCGTGTTCTACTCCTGGTGGTCCACAGGCTCTTTCTGCCGGCGTCGATCTTTGGAATGCTTGCCTTGGGCACACTAGCTCTACTTCTGTCACGCGCAAGATGCGACCCTATCCTAAAGGAACTCGAAGGTCCCACCAAGGATAGAAGCGCATCTTGAAGACGCTTTTGCAAGGTGGATATCATTACATCAACATTACATAATAGATGGGGATACATACAAGGCATACAAATGCCGCAAGAATACATCAATACATCAAACACATGATCAACATCCGACTACAGATGAAACACAAACAGTAACTCAACGTCATCCACCCTGCTAGCCCAGGCTGCCGACCTGGAACCTATCCCCTGATCGAAGAAGAAACAGAAGAAGAACTCCAAAACAAGTAACATCGCTCTCGCGTCATGATCATCGCATAACCTGTACCTGCAACTGGTGTTGTAGTAATCTGTGAGCCACGAGGACTCAGCAATCCCATTACCATGGGTATCAAGACTAGCAAAGCTTAAAGGGTAAGGAAGGGATAAAGTGGTGAGGTTGCAGCAGCGACTAAGCAATGTATGGTGGCTAACTTACACAAATAAGAGCGAGAAGAGAAGCAAAGGAACGGTCATCAACTAGTAATGATCAAGAAGTGATCCTGAACTCCTACTTACGTCAAACATAACCCAGAAACCGTGTTCACTTCCCGGACTCCGTTGAGAAGAGACCATCACGGCTACACACGCGGTTGATGCGTTTTAATTAAGGTCAAGTGTCAAGTTCTGTACAACCGGATATTAACAAATTCCCATCTGCCACATAACCGCGGGCACGGCTTTCGAAAGATATTACCCTGTAGGGGTGTCCCAACTTAGCCCATTATAAGCTCTCACGGTCAACGAAGGATATTCCTTCTCCTGGGAAGACCCGACCAGTCTCGGAATCCCGGTTACAAGACATTTCGACAATGGTAAAACAAGACCAGCAAAGCCGCCCGATGTGTCGACAATCCCGATAGGAGTCGCACGTACCTCGTTCTCAGGACACACCGGATGAACACTACATACAACTGAAACCAGCCCTCAAGTTTCCCCGAGGTGGCGCTGCAAGTGGCTCTAGTTTGGACCAACACTCCGAGGAGCACTGGCCCGGGGGGGGGGGGGTAAAATAAGATGACCCTCGGGAGCGCGACTCCCAAGGGAAAAAGGCTAGGTGAGGCAAATGTAAAACCAAGGTTGGGCCTTGCTGGAGGAGTTTTATTCAAAGCGAACTGTCAAGCGGGTCCCATAAATCACCCAACCGCGTAAGGGACGCAAAATCAAAGAACATAACATCGGTATGACGGAAACTAGGGCGGCAAGAGTGGAACAAAACACCAGGCATAAGGCCAAGCCTTCCACCCTTTACCAAGTATATAGATGCATTAATTAAATAAGAGATATTGTGATATCCCAACATAAGCATAATCCAACATGGAGCAATCTTCATCTTCACCTGCAACTAGCAACTCTATAAGAGGGGCCGAGCAAAGCGGTAACATAGCCAAACAAAGGTTTGCTAGGAAGGGTGACAAAGGTTAGAGGTTCATGGCAATTTGGGAGGTTTGAAGAGCAAGTGGTAGGTAGCGCAGCATAGCGATAGAACGGAGCAACTAGCATAGCAATGATAGTAAGGAGATCCAAGGTGACGGTCATCTTGCAAGCATCAAAACAATATGCTACAGCACACCAACATGAAAACAAAATGCATGGACGTGAAGTACATGTAAAGCATCACAAAACATGAACACTGAGCTATCTCCAGAAATCACTAGAACATGCTCAAAAGGACATGGCAAGATTGCAAATAATAACAGATTCACAGACTTAGCAGAAATCACTGGACATGTCAGAAATAACATCAGGTTGCAAAGTTTAGAGCTATCAAACAACATGCTACAGGAACATATCATAGCAAACAAAGGCATGGCATGAATCTAGTAATTGCATAGAACAAAAGTCCCTTACTGATCACGAGCCAAAAAGGCACAGAAGATATGATGGCACCCATGTAAACATAGCAAGTTATATGACAGATTCAGACTTGGTGAAAATAACAGGACGTGGCAGAAACAACGATAAGTAGGCATGTTGGTGAGCTTGAACCACTCACTACAGAGCAATACATGGCATGACAAGGTAACCAGCAGTAAGATGGCACAAATATGAAGCTAGGAATGGCAATATCATAGTCATAGGGTGCATGGATCACTAAAAACACATGGCAAAATTGATTAACATGTAAACATTCTGCCAGGAATATTTTATAGCCAAAGTAGAGTAAGATTAAGACATGCTAGAGCACTCCATAATTGCAAACATGGGCATGGATGGATAGAGCATAACATGTATAGAAAAACATCCTTAGTGAACATCTCCAGATCGTGCATATAATGACTTGTAGCAGCAGGTTTACATGGCAACAAAATATAATAGACTCAGACTTAGCAGAAATCACTAAGTCACAGAAATCAGCAACATCACGGAGGCTACTTTGCATGCTTGTGCTAGTCACCACATAGATCCAACAAATACAAGACAAGCACCACTGTAAAGATGGCATGATGTAGTTCAAAACACATGTAGAGCTCATGCTCATAGGATGCACACACAAAATACAATGAGAAAGACAAATCACCAAGTTCTATAAACAGACAGCAGTTAACAGCATATAGCACTCTTGCAACGATAATTAGGGCATCAACATGACCTCAAACAAGCATGGCACAATGGAACAAAATGGAGAGCATCTCATGACGAATATTTCGATATATTATATGCATGAATCGGAGCCACGTGCATGGAGATATGGCAGGTCAAAGATATGCACATGATGTGACAATTTCGGGACTTGGCAGAAATTTACCACTCCGAAAACTGGACGGGACGAAGCGGGACGGGGAGATCCGGGATCGGGGCGCCTGTTTGGTTGCGGGGATGGGTGGATCTCGTCCACCCGGGCGGATCCGGCCGGAGACGGCGACGGCGCGCCGGCGGCGAGGTGGGCGGCGCCGGAGAGGAGGGAGTAGGGGCGGCGCTCGGGCACCGGGGTGCCGGCGAGGAGACGGGGCGGCGGCGGCCATGAGCTTGGGCGGCGGAGGCCGGGGCAGAGACGAGCTCGTCGGCGAGCTCCGCACGCGGCGGCGGGCGCGGGCGCGGGCGCGGTGCGGCGGAGCACGGAGGCGGGAGGCGCACGGGAGGCTCGGGCGGCCTCGCGCGGGCGTGCGCGGGTACCCGAGGCGGCGGGGCGGCGAACCGGGCCCGGAGGGCCCCGCGCGGGCCGGCGGGTGAGGCGCGGCGGCGGGGACGGGCGACTAGTGACGTGGCAGCGCGGGACTGGCTGAGGCGGCGGGGTTGGCGACGTGGCGGGCGTTGATTGGTCGGAGTGAGGTGGAGGCGGCAGCGGACATGTCCGGCGGGGAAGGATGAAACGTCCGGCGACGCGGAGGGGAATTGATCTAGGGTTTTGCCCGAAATTCGGGGAAGGGGACTAATATATAGGTAGAGGGAGCTAGGAGAGTCCAAATGAGGCACGGTGTTCGCCCACACGATCATGATCGAACGACCGAGAGCATGGATGGGGTTTGGATGGGTTAGTGGGCTGATTTGGAGGGGTGCTGGGCTGCAAAGAGAAGGGGGTTTTCGGGCTACGCGGTTAACCGTTGGGGCATGAAACGACCTCCAAATGGAACGAAATTTGACGGGCGGTCTGTCGGTGCTATACCAAGGCCACTCGGAAAATCTCGGCCCATTCCGAGAACGTTTTTCTCCCGCTCACGAAACAAGGTCTAAGGGGGGCGACGGGCGCGAGTGGGAGTGTCGGATCGCGAAACGGACAACGGGGAAAAGGACCGGAAGCAAGTTTTGAAAAACATGATGATGCAATGCAGATGATGACATGGCAAAATGCAACACGCAAGCAAATGACATGGAAACGACGGCGAATAAACGGAAGACACGTGGCGCATCGGATCCGGGGCGTTACAACACTCCTCAACTAACAAGAGATCTCGTCCCAATATCTTAGGACCGAGACGGAAGGGAAAGAAGATGAGGTCAAATAAGAACAAATCAGTGAGGATGAACAAACTCAACAACACTCGAGTAGGAAAGAGGAATGTTGAATGAGACAAGAAGCAAAAGCTCAAGGAATAAGGCTGAATTTGAAACCACTCCGGTTAGGACAAGATAGAAAAAGAATAATAACGAAGGAATTTATGCAGCACTCCGGCTGAACAAGGAAAGAATAGAACATGAACTTGAGAAATGGAACGATACTTGACTTGAGGAACAACACAAAACCTCCAGAAGACTTGAAAGAGTGGAATGAGAAGAACGGGGAAGAAGATGACAACTCCTACCACGAATGAAATAGAGAGCATCCTTAGAAGGAAACATTGAACGGAGTTGTTGGAAATTCAACAACAAAAGAATAAGCTTGTTGTGGTCTTATAGGTAACATCTCAAGATCATAAGGTGATAACCGACCACAAACGGAAATGATTGGATAGCTGAGAAGGACGAAGAAATGCAAAACTCCACTTCAAAAGAATATGGAGGATTACTTGCACCTCGAGAAGCAAGAATAAGAATACTTGCGCTCCTCCAACAAGAATCTTGACGAATATTCGAGGAATGAAATAAATCATGACGAGCCACCGTGATGAACACTGGTCACAAAAGAATGATGAGATAGAATTGAAGGATGACAAGAATAAGATTAAGGCCTTGCGATGATTAGGATGGAGGTTCGCGACGAAATCGGCGAGAAGCTTGGAACTCCGGGAAAGAAAAGATGAAAACACTTTGAACCGAGAATGTGATAAGCTGAACAAACTCCGAAAAGAAGAGATTAATCCACTTGAAGAAAGAAGAATAAGAATTATGTTATGCGTATCCTCCATCAATTAAATTGATGAGAAACAATGGATTTGCATACTACTTATTCTCGTTGGAAGAGATTAAGGGGGGATATAGCGCAAAACTTGAGAAAGTCTTCGTGAACCACCAGTAGGGATGGAGAGAACGAATTAATTGATATGATAACAACAGAAAAGAAATCTTGGACGAGCCACTGTAGGAATTGAAACGAATGACGAAAAGAGAATGCGTCACCGGAAAGAATTAGAAAAGCACGAAGATACTTGAGAAAATCTAGAGACAAGAGAACGAAGAGATCGCAAACTGATTAAAGAGCAAAACACCGGAAGAATATGGAGACAAACGAAAAGGCATGAACATAGAATAATCGGAGAACGGATTTGAAAACTTAGAACGAAGACATATTCTGAAATGGAGGCCTCCGGATAATTGAGACGGAAAACAACTCCTGAAATACTCCGGATGGGTGAAAATAATTGCACGACTTGTAACAATTTGATAGGATAACCATCGAGCTAGCACCGCGAATCTTCGGGAGAATGGACAAGATTTAGGGAAAACTCTACTTCGGTCTTAAAATGTTGAGAATGACGACGAGAAACAACACCAAAATTGTTGACATACACCGGGAGAATGAAAAGAGGAAAAAGGTTGACCCGATCATGAAAGAATTTGAAAGCGATCTTGGAGAAGCATCTGACTGATGAAATTCATACTTACGTCACACTTCGAAAAGAATTTGAGAATAACTCCGGGAAAATTAGAAGAGTCAGGTAAGATCCTGGGAAAAGACCTGTGGGTTAGGGCCCACTAAAAGAAAACACCGTTGAAAAAGGATTGAAGGAGAGACTATGCACCGGAACAACTGAAGGACTTGAGTGAGGTGACAACCTCGAATTAATTAAATACAGACGAACAAGAATATGAACAACACCGAATACTTGCATTGAGTCCACCGGAAAAGAAAAGGTGATGAAGAATGTCCACCGAGACGAGAATTCACCGGTTGAAATAACTGAGGGAAGACTGAAGATACTCCGCACGAATGAAGTAGATGCTCGAATAGAGGCTCAGACTCCGGGAATAAAAGGGTGGGAGGGCGGGAAAAAAAACAACGACAACTTGGAAGGGGAAATCGACGAATAGCTTTGAAGAGAAATCACCGGTTGAAATCATTGAGGAAAGAATGCAAAGGCTTCGCATGAGTAGGGTGGTTACTCAATTACGGACTCCGGTTCCGAGAAGAAGAAGGGAAGGCGGGTGGGAAAAACAAGGACAACTTCGGATGGGAAACAACGACAGTTGAGAAAGCACTGAGGACTGGTCTTGCCAAAGATGACGAGGATCGAAAACACTCGAAGAGAAATGCGCCGGATTGAAAAGAGGATGGACAACGAACGAAAACTAACCGCGTGATCCTAAAGAAAAATTTGAAGGGGAAAAGGAGTAATTCAAAACACCTACATCAAGATTCCTCACCAGAGCGACGAAGGGGCTGAGGAGTAAAAAGAATTCCTACTCTCCGATATAACTAGACTCCAAAATAGTTTTCTTCTAGACTCAACAACGGCCAAACTACACGATCAATCAAGGGGGGCTCCTAGGGTCGGTCGAGGCTCTGATACCAACTTGTCACGCCCAAGATGCGACCCTATCCTAAAGGAACTCGAAGGTCCCACCAAGGATAGAAGCGCATCTTGAAGACACTTTTGCAAGGTGGATATCATTACATCAACATTACATAATAGATGGGGATATATACAAGGCATACAAATGCCGCAAGAATACATCAATACATCAAACACATGATCAACATCCGACTATAGATGAAACACAAACAGTAACTCAACGTCATCCACCCTGCTAGCCCAGGCTGCCGACCTGGAACCTATCCCCTGATCGAAGAAGAAACAGAAGAAGAACTCCCAAAACAAGTAACATCACTCTCGCGTCATGATCATCGCATAACCCGTACCTGCAACTGGTGTTGTAGTAATCTGTGAGCCACGAGGACTCAGCAATCCCATTACCATGGGTATCAAGACTAGCAAAGCTTAAAGGGTAAGGAAGGGGTAAAGTGGTGAGGTTGCAGCAGCGACTAAGCAATGTATGGTGGCTAATTTACACAAATAAGAGCGAGAAGAGAAGCAAAGGAACAATCATCAACTAGTAATGATCAAGAAGTGATCCTGAATTTCTACTTACGTCAAACATAACCCAGAAACCGTGTTCACTTCCCGGACTCCGCCGAGAAGAGACCATCACGGCTACACACGCGGTTGATGCGTTTTAATTAAGGTCAAGTGTCAAGTTCTGTACAACCGGATATTAACAAATTCCCATCTGCCACATAACCGTGGACACGGCTTTCGAAAGATAATACCCTGCATGGGTGTCCCAACTTAACCCATTATAAGCTCTCACGGTCAACGAAGGATATTCCTGCTCCCGGGAAGACCCGATCAGTCTCGGAATCCCGGTTACAAGACATTTCGACAATGGTAAAACAAGACCAGCAAAGCCGCCCGAAATGTCGACTATCCTGATAGGAGTCGCACGTACCTCAATCTCAGGACACACCGGATGAACACTACGTACAACTAAAACCAGCCCTCAAGTTTCCCCGAGGTGGCGCTGCAAGTGGCTCTAGTTTGGACCAACACTCCGAGGAGCACTGGCCCGGGGGGGTAAAATAAGATGACCCTCGGGAGCACGACTCCCAAGGGAAAAAGGCTAGGTGAGGCAAATGTAAAACCAAGGTTGGTGTCGTGGAATAGTCACAGCAGATGTCCTCGTGCAAGGACTTAGTCGTGGAGCCATCGCAACTAGGAAGCTTAAAGGGGTTAAACGGGACAAAGGACACGAGGATTATACTGGTTCGGCCCCTTACGGTGAAGGTAAAAGCCTACTCCAGTTGAGGTGGAATTACTTAGGGTTTTGATGACCAGGGAGCTAAACCGCTATGCCTGGCTATCGATCTGATCTTACTTGTCCTGAACCGCCGCTGGGTCGTCCCTTTATATAGAGAGGTTAACGCCCAGCGGCTCTCAGAGTCCCGGCCGGCTTATAAACAGTGTCCGGCTCGGACTCTTAACTATTCTTGCCTTACACTACAAGTCATGCCTTAACGGCGGTTTATCACTACGGGCCTTAAGCCGCCTCTAGGCCTTAGGCCCATTACTGAACCGCCATCCTCAAACTTGAGATTGGGCTTCATGTGATGATCGTCATAGCATAACCCGGCCCTCCTGGGCGGGTGACTCCAGTAGTTATATCCTCAACATTAGGCCCCAGATTGATTTGAGCCGGTTCATGTCAATCTTCAATACCTTAATAAAAAATCTTCTGGCTTCTGTTTGCGCAAAGGCTTTAACCCGCCGTGACGTCACCTTCTGGATTCTTGGTAACCCGCCGTGACGTCATCCGCCATTAATGCACATTTTTCTCAACGTATCTCAACGGATCCTTATCTTAATAACTGTCCCGAAAATCGAGGCGTCTCCGCAGCTGGATAACCATGTCTTCAGCCTCCTCGTTTCTCGCGCCCATTCATCACCCGTCCCTTATAAGTAGGCCAGGCCCTTAGGTCTTCGTCATTCTTCCCTTTCCATCGTCTTCCTCCTCTCGACGCTTCAGAGCCCGAGCTCCGCCGCCGCCGCCGCACATCCCGTCTGCACCAACTAAGGCCGCTGCATCGACCTGTCTTGACCAGAGAACCGCGGCGCACCTCCACTGCTCATCAGCACCAGTAAGCCCTCGCCGTCTCGTATATTAGATCCGCATTAGGGTTCGCGAGTTCTTCTGTGTTCTTCGTGGTTCCTCGCGATTCCTTCGCAGTTCTTCAACAACGGCCTCCTTTGATCCAAGAGTAGCGCATAACTTCGGCGGTAGTCGTTTCACACCCATTTTCAATACTAGCAGATCCCTTTTGCTTGCAAAAAGGCCTCATTTAGAGCTCATGAACTTCTCTGTACCAGTTTTTAGGTCTAGAAATTTTTCTTTTCTGGACGATCGTTTGATCCAAAATAATCCCTGCAATCTGTGAAACTTGTTTGTGCAACACTTAGGCAAAAACTGCATCTGTTAGCCATGGCGGCTCATATTGCCGGCTTAAAAGAGGCCATGCTTTGTGAAATTTCTGGATCATTCATAATAGAGTTAAATAACTTAATTGCTCATGATATCCACGGCGGCTTAAATAACCTGACACAATTAGCCATATATCATTAGGCCCTCTCATAAGCTGCCATCTTGAATACTGAACTGAAACTTTCCTCCGGCTTAAATTTGAACCGGAAATTTTATTTGGTCATAGGCTTCCATCTTTCACAATGCCGCCTAAGGCTCCCAAAGCACCCGTCACATGCAACTGGGTTAGATCCAACGTCACTGACAGCATCTTAGCTGATTTCGTGAAAACGGGTTACCTGCCAAAGAAAGAGGTCATGTCCTATCGTGCTCCTGACCCATCAGAAGAGTGGCCTCAACCCAAGGATGGGGAAGTTGTCATATTTACTGATCACATGAACCGGGGCTTTGCTCCTCCCGGCTCAAAATTCTTCAGAGATGTCCTGCACTTTTTTGATCTGCGACCTCAAGACATCGGACCCAATTCCGTGTCAAACATCTGCAACTTCCAAGTGTTCTATGAGGTGTACCTCGGAGAAGAACCCAGCTTGCTACTCTTTAGGGAGTTATTTTATTTGAACCGCCAGAATGAATGTGCCAACGGGCCCAGCTTGGAGCTTGGTGGAATCTCAATCCAACGACGGAGAGATTGTCTCTTCCCTTATGCTGAGCCGCCAAGCCACCCGAAATATTGGAACCAGACATGGTTCTACTGCCAAGACACTTCTCCGGCTGACGAGAACCCTTTGCCCGGCTTTCGCGCCCTGCGTCTGGAGTCAAATCACCCCTTGCCAGAAAAATTATCTCAAGCTAAACGTCAACCACTTACTCCCACCATCAACAAAATCAAAGCTCTTCTGGGGAACGGCCTAAATGGCATTGATCTGGTCCGGGTCTGGATTGCGTGGCGGGTGATTCCTTTAAGCCGCCGCCCCGGCTTGATGTGTGATTACACGGGCCAGAAGGATGATCCTCTTCGGCACAGTCCAGACGACTTACCTGAGGACGTCATTGATGATACAACTAAGTCTCTTCTGAACGAGAGCCTGGCAGATTGCGGGAGAGTGGGCTTAAGCCCTTTCTGCAAGGCTAATCCGGCTCCAGCGGTAAACCATTGACCTGAATACTTCACCTTCCATTTTAACGATTTTGTCTTAACTTACTAACCTTTGTTGTATTTTACAGGCTAATGATAAATTCTGGAAGGTCAAGTATGACCACGAAGCTGCCAAGAAAGCCCAAAAAGTTAAGAAAGCCGTCAGGAAAACCGCTCCCCGTAAGAAGGGGAATAAACCTAGCGCCTCGGACGTGCTTCGTCTGGAAGACACCTCCAAGTCAGAGGTAGCTCTTGACTCTTTAGGCTCCTTTTTTAACCATCTTATTGACACGGATTATCAGCAGGAGGACACCGGAACGAGTCATGAAGTGAATGAAGAGGTAACTATAATTTCCTCCGACTCCGAGCCTTTGCCGAGACAGAAAGTCCGAAGAGTAACCCGGAAAGTAAGATTTTCACATCCTTTAGCTTATCAGGATCCTCAATTTCTTTTGAAGCGACAGATTTATGAGAGTTGGAGGCAGCCCCGGACTAGCAAAGATGCATACCTCTCTTCCGGCTTACCCGAAGCATCAAGGAAGCGCCGGACTGAGGTTATCTCCGACTTATATTCTTTATATCCTTTGGCGGGCGTCCCTCGTCAACCACTCAATTCTTCTGACTCAAACTACCAGGGAACTTCGCCTTCCTCCGGCGACTCAATGCAGTCCAGCTTGCCGGCTTTCAAAACCGCTCCCGGGTAATGATGATCAGTTGATTTTGTGCTTATCTTACTCATGTTTTTGCACTAACCCTTTGACTTGCAGTGTACAAGTGAAGCCCAGCAAGAGGGCGAAGAAAAATAAGCCGGCCGAAGAGCCAGTCCTGGCTAAGCCGGAACTCAGAACGGCTGCTCCTAATGCCTCTGCTGATGAGTCGCTGGCTGTACCATCTCCTGATGCCACCGCTGCTCCCACTGTTGAACAAGCTATGGAAGGTTCTAAAAACCAGGAGATCCCCAGCCCGGCTCATCCAGATGATCAGGACGTTGAGATCACCCGGATTGAGTTTGTCGAATCGGGACGACCTACCGTGCTGGCCAAGTGCTCTGCCAAGGAAGAACTTCTGGAGCGCCACCGGGCCAAGTTGGACATCACTGATTATGCTCATCTGAGCATTGAAGATATTGTCTCTGGCTATGTGAATCAAGTGCACAACAGCCGGGATCTGGAGATTGACATGGTGAAACAAATACAACAAAAATCTGAGGTGTAACTCTCTTTCTTACTCCATAGTTATACTTACCATGCCAGCCCCCAAGTCTATTACTTATGATAAAATATGTTGTAGACTTAATACCGGCTTAGTAAGCACTGCAAGAAAACCGGCTTACCTGGTAGCACTCAAGGTCCGGTTTAATCAGCATATCTGAACCGGTCCTTACCTTGTTTTAATCAAGTAGTTGAACAACAATATGCATTAGCCCCCAAGTGCCAAGTACCTTTGCTTGCAAAGTGCTTGGGACTTATTTGCATGAACCGCCACTGTAAATAGAGCTCTTTAGCATACATTAGCCCCCAAGTGCCAAGTGTCTTTGCTTGCAAAGTGCTTGGGACTTAATGTTGCATTATAATCACCCTAACTGTGACCCGGAAATTATACAGGCCGCCGTCAAGCAATTTGAATCGAAGATCTCTGATTTAAAGAACCGCCTGAAGACTCAAGAAAATGAAACCCAAAAGGCCAACTCCAAGTTTGAATTCAGTGTATCTGCTCAAGAGAAACTGAAGAAGAAATTTGAAGCAGAGAGAAAAGCCTGGGCGGATGAAAAGACGGCTTTGCTCAGCCGGGCCGAACAAGCGGAGGCCACTCTTGCTGAAACAGCCGCCGAGCTATCCGGCTTAAAACACCATGTTTCTCAGATGGTCTCCGCAATCTTTGGTAAGTTACTCTATAAGTGTTTAGCTAGTTTACATCTTTTCCAAAGAGCATCTCAATTGTCATCAGCTTACCTGTCTTTGCAATGCCGGCCCCAGGAGCTCCAATCTTAATCAAAACGTGCTGACAAAATTGAAGGCGGTTTATACCTTGGTAGAGCAACTTTACACCGGGTCACAACGTGCCTTAGCCGTTGTGGCTCTGTCAAATGAAGTTCCCACTCACCTGGCGGATGTACTCAGGCGGCTTACCGTACTTCCTCAACGCTTCCAAGAGTTGAGACGGGCTTCTGCAAGAGCCGGAGCTATAGCCACTCTGAGCCGGGCCAAGGCGTTTCTACCGGAGCTAGACCCGGCTGACATCGCCCTTGGGTATCCCAGCTTGAAGGAAGACGGCACCCCCTTTGACCAGAAGGACTTCGCCGCTTGTGTGAAGAGCGTACGCCCTGTGGCCACTTTGATTGGCAATGACACAGATCTTACCCAATATCAACCGGGCTATGACGCGGAGAATCAGAGAATCCCAACACCACGCTATGAAGCAGCCAGCCTGATTCCTCCAACTCGTAAGCATACCTTCGCCCCTGAAGTTGACCCGGCCGGGTTAATTGATGATGAGGCTCAGTTTGAAGCCTTGAGTGGCATTGACTGGAAATCATCAACCTTCCAGGTCATGGAAACAACCGGAGGAGCGGAGAGGGATGACCCGGAAACCTCAGGCCAACAACGCCCTTGATCTCGCAGGCGGCTCATGGTTGTGTCTTAAAAGACGATGCCACCTTTTGGACTCGGGGAGTCATGTAATAGAGTAGGACAAACACTTAATTTTGTCGTGCCATCGCGCACGTGTGTAGCGCTCAACATTGTTTAAGCTGCCCTTTTATATTCTTCCGGGTTATGCTTGATCCTCTGTTTTCCTTATGTTTAAAGAGCTGTCTTTAATTGTCCTACATAGAAAAACAAATCACAAGTCCCTTGGCGGCTTACCGCATGGAGAGTCATACACTTTACATATAACCCGGAATCATAACAAACCGGTCCTCCATTATATCCTTGAGACAACCATAACAGCATACCTGTGATCCTTCAAGTACACCTCCGGTTTATGTGATCCGAATAATGAGTAAAAACCCCACTATGTAACATGATGCTTATCATGTGCGATCAACTTTATTGACCAAAGTTAAGCCGGTGGAGTAGAAACCACCCTTGAACACTTTAGATATAATCAAAAGAACTTGTTTGCAACAAAGAGACTTCAAAAATTTGGAGGCTTCTGATTCGAATACGACCAGAGAACCGTCCCAAAGGGGTTAAGCTAAGATTCGAATACGATCATATAGCCCCCAGTGGCTTTGGCGTTGCCGATCAAGACGGTGTCGACAGCTATGTTCTCTTTGGTTCGAATACGACCTATGTTTGAACAGGAAGCCCCCAAATGATCTTGAGAGTTGTTTAACGACGCTGATTCGAATACGATCCACGTCGGTTCCCAAAGGGGGTTGAGCTATGATTCAAATATGATCAAGAAACTCCCCAGTGAGCTCGGCAATATGCCAATCAAGTGGGTATTGACAGCTATGTTCTCTTTGGTTCGGATACGACCTATGTTTGAACAGGAAGCCCCCAAGTGATCATATATTTAACGGCAAGATTCGAATACGATCATAAGCCGGATCAGCCTCCAAGTGATCATGTGATATCATAATGAAAATAACAATGACACATTTACCTTTGGAGAGGAAAAAAGGAAAGAGGTCCTGCTTTATTATTCATCATAATATATACATGGCTATAGAAATATGTACATTATGAGAGCCGTTGGCTCGAGTGTAATACAGCCGAAGATGAGCAATATTCCACGGCCGGCGGGTCTCCTCCTCCGACTTACGTGAATCTTTGTGCTCTCGAACATCGATGAGGTAGTATGACCCGTTGTGCAAGTTCCTGCTGACCACAAAGGGCCCTTCCCAAGGTGGGGATAGCTTGTGTGCATCTGTTTGATCCTGGATGAGCCGGAGCACCAAATCACCTTCCTGAAAGGCCCTGGACTTAACCCGGCGGCTGTGATAGCGGCGGAGGTCTTGTTGGTAAATCGCCGAGCGAGCTGTTGCTACGTCACGTTGTTCGTCCAACAAGTCAAGAGCGTCTTGACGCGCTTGCTCATTGTCCGCCTCGACATAAGCCGCCACTCGAGGCGAGTCATGACGGATGTCGCTAGGGAGAACCGCCTCAGCTCCGTAGACCATGAAAAAAGGCGTGTAACCCGTAGACCTATTAGGAGTAGTATTGATGCTCCATAACACAGAGGGTAACTCCTCCACCCAACAACCCGGCGTCTGTTGCAAAGGGACCAAAAGTCGGGGCTTGATGCCCTTCAAGATTTCCTGATTGGTTCTCTCAGCTTGACCATCGGATTGGGGGTGAGCTACTGATGAAACATCAAGCCGAATATGCTCTCGTTGGCAAAATTCTTCCATGGCGCCTTTAGACAGATTGGTACCATTGTCAGTTATAATGCTGTGTGGAAAACCAAAGCGAAATATCACCTTTTTCATGAACTGAACCGCCGTGGCTGCGTCACACTTACTAACTGGCTCTGCCTCAACCCAGTTTGTGAACTTGTCCACCGCCACCAAGAGGTGGGTCTTCTTATCCTTGGACCTTTTGAAAGGCCCAACCATATCAAGCCCCCAGACTGCAAACGACCAAGTGATTGGAATCATCCTCAACTCTTGAGCCGGCACGTGAGCACGTCTTGAGAACTTCTGACAACCGTCACATTTACTGACTAAGTCCTCTGCATCAGCGTGAGCCGTCAGCCAATAAAAACCATGACGAAAAGCCTTCGCCACAATCCCCCTCGTGAATCTCTCGTAAAATTTCTTGACCCTCCTCAGGGGAAACACAATGCTGAAAAGCCCCAGTAACACTGCGATGATGCAGCTCGCCATTGATAATTATCATTGACTTAGACCGCCGGGTTATCTGTCTGGCCAAAGTTTCATCCTCAGGCAAGTCTCCCCGGGTCATGTAAGCCAAGTATGGCACTGTCCAATCTGGGATAACGTGAAGAGCCGCCACCAACTGTGCTTCTGGGTCAGGAACAGCCAAGTCTTCCTCTGTAGGCAACTTGACAGAAGGGTTATGCAGAATATCCAAGAAAGTATTAGGCGGCACCGGCTTACGCTGAGAGCCCAGCCGGCTTAAGGCATCAGCCGCTTCGTTCTTTCTGCGGTCAATGTGCTCCACTTGATAACCCTGAAAATGCCCGGCGATGGCATCAACTTCACGGTGATAAGCCGCCATGAGGGGGTCCTTGGAATCCTACTTGCCTGATACCTATTGAGCCACCAAATCTGAGTCGCCAAAGCATCTCACCCGGCTTAAGCTCATCTCCTTAGCCATCCGAAGACCATGGAGCAAGGCCTCATACTCAGCTGCATTGTTAGTACAGGGAAACATCAACCGTAGCACATAACGAAAATTTTCACCTCGAGGGGAAGCTAAAACGACTCTAGCCCCCGAGCCCTCCAACTGCCTGGACCCGTCGAAGTGAATACTCCAGTATGTGTTATCTGGCCTCTCCTCAGGCATCTGCAGTTCTGTCCAGTCGTTGATGAAGTCTACCAATGCTTGAGATTTGATAGCAGTGCGTGGCACATACTTTAGATCATGAGGCCCAAGTTCAATGGCCCACTTAGCAACTCTTCCGGTGGCTTCTCTGTTTTGGATGATATCTCCTAAAGGAGCAGAACTAACCACAATGTAGGGGTGGCCCTGGAAATAATGCTTAAGCTTCCGGCTTGCCATGAACACCCCATAAACAAGCTTCTGCCAATGTGGATACCGTTGCTTGGACTCAATGAGTACTTCGCTGACGTAGTAAACCGGCCGCTGAACCGGATGTTCCTTACC